>NC_042959.1:71636731-71841731 GCF_901001165.1 Salmo trutta | reverse complement strand
TGATTGGTGAAAATTCTGTGTGACTTTGGTGAATTTGCATGCGGGGAGAAATCTGTAGTTCACTGACTGTTCAATGTAAACATCTTCTTCACACACTCTGATTAAAAACAGTGTGTTCCAATGGTTTATGTGTGCTTGGCATGTGTGAGGCCTCTTGCCCAATTCCAAATGGATCCCAATTTAATGGAAGTATTGGATAGGTGTGTAAGCAATATTACAAAAGTGACTTGAAGGTAGGGACTCAGGATTGATTTAGGATTGGGCTTGAGTCTTCCAGTCAGAGTGTGTCCAATCAGTGGGGCTGTGGGAGAGGTGGGTGGAGCTGAGCTCTGGTGTGTAGTGATGGAGATGTCTAGTCATTGAGCTCTGGTGTGTAGTGATGGAGATGTCTAGTCATTGAGCTCTGGTGTGTAGTGATGGTGGTGTCTAGTCATTGAGCTCTGGTGTGTAGTGATGGTGTGTAGTGATGGAGGTGTCTAGTCATTGAGCTCTGGTGTGTAGTGATGGAGATGTCTAGTCATTGAGCTCTGGTGTGTAGTGATGGAGATGTCTAGTCATTGAGCTCTGGTGTGTAGTGATGGAGATGTCTAGTCATTGAGCTTTGGTGTGTAGTGATGGAGATGTCTAGTCATTGAGCTCTGGTGTAGTGATGGTGATGTCTAGTCATTGAGCTCTGGTGTGTAGTGATGGTGGTGTCTAGTCATTGAGCTCTGGTGTGTAGTGATGGAGATGTCTAGTCATTGAGCTCTGGTGTGTAGTGATGGTGGTGTCTAGTCATTGAGCTCTGGTGTGTAGTGTTGGAGATGTCTAGTCATTGAGCTCTGGTGTGTAGTGATGGAGCTGTCTAGTCATTGAGCTCTGGTGTGTAGTGATGGAGATGTCTATTCATTGAGCTCTGGTGTGTAGTGATGGTGGTGTCTAGTCATTGAGCTCTGGTGTGTAGTGATGGTGGTGTCTAGTCATTGAGCTCTGGTGTGTAGTGATGGTGGTGTCTAGTCATTGAGCTCTGGTGTGTAGTGATGGTGGTGTCTAGTCATTGAGCTCTGGTGTGTAGTGATGGTGGTGTCTAGTCATTGAGCTCTGGTGTGTAGTGATGGTGGTGTCTAGTCATTGAGCTCTGGTGTGTAGTGATGGTGCTGTCCAGTCATTGAGCTCTGGTGTGTAGTCCCGTGTAGATCAGTTGGTAGAGCATGGCGCTTGCAATTCCAGGGTTGTGGGTTTTGATTCCGACCGGGGACCAGTATGAAAATGTATGCACTCAACACAGTAAGTCTCTCTGGATGAGAGCGTCTGCTAAATGACTCAAATGTAAAACAGTCGTGGTGATGTAATAGTGAGGTCATTAGTGGGGTCAGGAGTCAAGCCCAAACACATGTCTGTAGAAACTAAAGGTGTTCATTGAGGAGGGTGGTTGTTGCAGAAGCCTCTCCTAGAAACAAACTACAACCGGACCATGTCACATAGCCATTGTAGACGACTGGGAAGCACACTGTAGTCTGCTTACAGCGGCCGTCTTTAGAGGGGACCAGGGGATCTGTAGTTCTCTGTGTGCCGTGTTGGGCATGTGTCCTTTCCGTGTCCTTGCCTTGGCGTGTTGTCTAACTACCCCCCCCCCCCCACCCCCCCCTCCCCAGGTCTGTCTCCTCCCTCCTACTCCTTCCCACCCGTCCCTTCCATCCTGCCGGCTGAGGCTGCCGGCCTCTTCCCGCCCATTGGGCAGGTGCTGCTGAGCCCCCGCCCCCTAGGACCTGGACACGCCTACTACCCAGCTAGCACTCAGCTCTACATGAACTACACTGCATACTATCCCAGGTAAGGACTATAATGGCTTGTGGGGAAGGACATACACAAGGGTAGTTAATGACTGAACAGTAGTGTGGTATCAGACGGAAGAGCAAACAGCACTAAGACCACAATGACCTCTCTCTCCTCTCTTCTCACTCTCTTCTCCCTCTCTCTCTCCTCTCTTCGCCCTCTCTCTCTCTCTTCTCACTCTCTTCTCCCTCTCTCTCTCCTCTCTTCGCACTCTCTTCTCCCTCTCTCCTCTCTTCTCACCCTCTCCTCACCCTCTCTCTCCTTTCTTCTCCCCCTCTCTCCTCTCTTCTCCCCTCTCTCCTCTCTTCTCCCTCTCTCTCCTCTCTTCTCCCCCTCTCTCCTCTCTTCTCCCCCTCTCTCCTCTCTTCTCCCTCTCTCTCCTCTCTTCTCACCCTCTCCTCACCCTCTCTCTCCCCTCCCCCTCTCTCCTCTCTTCTCCCTCTCTCCTCTCTCCTCTCTTCTCACCCTCTCTCTCCTCACCCTCTCTCTCCTCTCTTCTCACTCTCTCTCCTCTCTTCTCACCCTCTGTCTCCTCTCTCCTCACCCTCTCTCCTCTCTTCTCACTCTCTCCTCCTCTCCTCTCTTCTCACTCTCTCCTCTCTTCTCACCCTCTCTCTCTCCTCACCCTCTGTCTCCTCTCTCCTCACCCTCTCTCCTCTCTTCTCACTCTCTCCTCTCTTCTCCCTCTCTCTCCTCTCTTCTCCCCTCCTTCTCTCCAGCCCCCCAGGTTCTCCCAACACTATAGGGTACTACCCCTCCTCCACCCCCCTGCCCTCCCCTGGGGGAGTGGTCCGTATGCATGGCCTCGCCTATAAAGAACTGCTCAACACCATTCAGGGATACCAGGTAAACAGTGTGTGTGTGTGTGTGTGTGTGTGTGTGTGTGTGTGTGTGTGTGTGTGTGTGTGTGTGTGTGCGCGCACTTGGATGTGTTTAACTATACTTGAGGGGAAGAGAAGTCCCCACAAGAATAGTAAACAAACATGTTGTTAGTCCCCACAAGGTGAAATGCTATTTCTAGGAGGTTTATGGTTAAGGTTAGAATTAGTGTTAGGGTAACACGGAACCCAAACCGGCTGCGCGCGTGCACCATCGTGCTCCATCGTGCTCCATCGTGCATAAATGTATTTTGTCCCCCTACACCAAACGCGATCACGACACGCGGGTTAAAATATCAAAACAAACTCTGAACCAATTACATTAATTTGGGGACAGTTCGAAAAGCATTAAACATGTATGGCAATTTAGCTAGTTAGCTTGCACTTGCTAGCTAATGTGTCCTATTTAGCTAGCTTGCTGTTGCTAGTTAATTTGTCCTGGGATATAAACATTAGGTTGTTATTTTACCTGAAATGCACAAGGTCCTCTACTCCAACAATTAATCCACACATAAAACGGCCAACCGAATCGTTTCTAGTCATCTCTCCTCCGTCCAGGCTTTTTCATCTTTGAACTTATATAGTGATCGCATCTACACTTTCATAGTATTACCACGACAACAGGCAAAACATTTCGTCTTTCAATCACCCACATAGGTATAACCAATGAGGAGATGGCACGTGGGTACCTGCTTCTATAAACCAATGAGGAGATGGGAGAGGCAGGACTTGCAGCGCGATCTGCATCAGAAATAGAAAGGACTTCTATTTTAGTCCTTGGCAACGCAGACGCTCGTTGGTGTGCGCGAGCAGTGTGGGTGCAATAGTTGAATAACATGGATTTCTAAATTTATTTTGCGACGCTCGCGCACGCGACGTGTCCGGTCTGGTCAGCATGTTAGAATTAGGTTTAGGAGCTAGGGTTAGTTTTAGGGTTAGGGGTTAGGTTTTGGCGTTAAGGTTAAGGTTAGGGTAGGTTTAGGGGTTAGGAAAAATAGGATTTTGAATGAGACTGAATTGTGTGTCTCCACACGCTTAGATATACAAGACTGTGTGTACGTTCATGTGTGTTAGAGAAAGTGTGTGTGTGTGCAATGTGACCGGTATAGTATGTGTTGCCGTGTCCTCTCATGTCTCACGGTCGATCCAAAGGAAGTATTCAAATCTGCTAATGGAGGAGTGTACTATACTGTCAGGTATCCACTGTGTTTGCCTGGAGGCTATCAAACAAGTTAGTCAGGTCTACCCTCCCTGTTCTGTTCCCTCCCTCACAAACACCCACAGGCATTCTGTTGGGTGGATCTCCACTGCCTGCATGGGCTTGATTTACAAGAGGCTGCTCCTCACTGATACACTAGGAAATAGCCAGTGAGTTCAGCCTGTGCTCATGAACACTAGTTTGGAAGTTGAGGTGATACTATATACTGTAGATAAATCAGCAGGAAGCATCTTGAAAGGCTGACTCTTCTGAACACACAGCCCATCCCAGCCTGTCTCTGTCTCAGTCCGCTGTGTCTCTGTCCCCCTCAACACTATAGTACGCTACTGAGGATGGCCTTGTGCACGCTCATGCTAACATGCACGATCACGATCCCTCCCGGACCCTGCTCACGCAGCCCAAAGAGTGGGTGTGTATTTAAGGGGTGTGTCCTAGGCAGGCGGAAGGTAAGGATTGGCTGACAGGGTCATGGGGCGTGTTTCTCCTTTCCTTCGTCTCCGGGACAACGTGGTTGTGGGTGTGGTTTGAGATTCCGGGTTACTAGGGGGTCACGGGGTAGAGTCTAGCTAGGGGGGATTTTAATGCCCCAAACCACACACTGTAAAAAAAGATGATGGTTCCACCAGAGAATGTTGTGTTGATCGGGACACAGAGTAGAAGTTCCCCCCCAACCACTGGTCCAGGATCAGATGTCTTCTACCCCTTGATGGGGGGGGGGGGATCTGATCCTAGATCTGTGGTTAGGATTGGGTATGTTGGATAATCTGATCCTAGATTTACATTTAAGTCATTTAGCAGATGCTCTTATCCAGAGCGACTTACAAATAGATCTGTGGCAACATTTTTGTTGAGAAAACTCACAATCCTATTCCAGCTGATTTCCTTCTTGACATCTATATTTTTTACAGTGCAGATCAGATTACCCCACAAACCCAATCCTAACCTCTAGGATCAGAATACACCACACACCCAATCCTAACCTCTAGGATCAGATTACCCCACAAACCCAATCCTAACCTCTAGGATCAGAATACACCACACACCCAATCCTAACCTCTAGGATCAGATTACCCCACAAACCCAATCCTAACCTCTAGGATCAGAATACACCACACACCCAATCCTAACCTCTAGGATCAGATTACCCCACAAACCCAATCCTAACCTCTAGGATCAGAATACACCACACACCCAATCCTAACCTCTAGGATCAGAATACACCACACACCCAATCCTAACCTCTAGGATCAGATTACCCCACAAACCCAATCCTAACCTCTAGGATCAGAATACACCACACACCCAATCCTAACCTCAGATCTAGGATCAGATTTTTATTTAATTTAACTAGGTAAGTCAGTTAATAACAAATTCTTATTTACAATGATGGCCAAGGAACAGTGGGTTAACCGCCTTGTTCAGGGGCAGAACGACAGATTTTTACCTTGTCAGCTCGGAGATTCGACCTAGCAACCATTTTGGTTACAGGCCCAACGCTCTAACCACATTCTCTGGTGGAACCTAGAACTGTACCTGTTCTATATGGTCAATTTCTACCTGGTGCTGTCTGACTCAGCCCTTCCAAGGTGTGTTCCCCTTTCCTCCCTGGGGCGTTGTAGTGTGCTAGATAGTGTTATCACTGCTGTACTAGTGTCAGGTGGGGAGCTGGTGGACTAGGTGATGGAATCCTCTGGTGCTGGGACAAGAAACCTTCAAACCACATGGACTCCTTTCCTTGTACTGACGTTTTCTCTCTTTTCACTTCCTCTCTCTATCTTCCTTGCCCTCTCTCCCTGCCTCTCTCCCTCTCTCTGTAGAGTCCTATGGAGGCATTGCCTGGACTGAGCAGTATGATTGGTCAGTCCAGCAGCGGTGATGCTCTGATGCCCTTCCCCCCTCTCCTGACCAGGCAGGGAGGGCACTACCTGGACCTAAATATGCTGTAGAAGACTCAAAGATCCACACACTGACACTCACTACCCACACACTATACCAGGAGGGCCAAGGGCCACATTGGGGTTTCATCCAGATCTGGAGGGGCACAGTGAAAAGTGGTTATATTTCCTTTTTTATACATAAGACATGGCTCTCTATATTAAACTGTGCCGAAAGTTTGACACCCCTGCACCACAATATCACACAATACACACATGCACGCCCCCCCCAAGGGACATGTGGGGGAATGTCCTGGCCTCCAGCTCTGAGTTTTGTGGTATGTACAGTGTATATGCATGAGAGCAGAAATGTATTTTATATCAGAGCTTTGGCTCAGCCAAACAGCAGCTCTGTCTTATATTGCACATAGTATTTTAAAAAGCTTTCTAGAGACGTTCTAAGATGTTACAACCACTTCAGGAGACGTCTGTTAGAAGTAGAGCTGCGTTTAGTACTAATTATTGATCTGAACCTTTCTTCATGACTTGCATGCATTTGTGTATGTGTGTAAGTGCTTGTGAATGCGTGTACATGTGTGTGTGTGTACATGTGTGTGTGTGTATACGTGCGTGTGGATGTGTGTGTGTGTGTGTGAGAGAGAGAGAGGAATGTGCACACTGCACTACTCTCTCTAGATACGTATATGTATATATTTTATACTGCCTGTCTAAAAACGTTAAATTACATTTTATTTCTTTATACTTTCTATACTTTTACAATCCAATACTAGAATGTTGTATTAGGAAGCCTCCTGCATGAAGAAGTTAGTAGTGCTAGCTACACTCAGTTTACATGTTATGGCAAATATAAAGCACTGCTAACCAATCAGATTACTATACAGATTATACTGTATATCAACAGCATAGTGTCTGACACAAAGGTTACATGTAGTTAGTGAAATGTTGAATCACTCCCACACCCCTCCCATCTAACCTGTTTATGTTTGCCTAGTTCCACTCCACCCTTGCCTTTTGTATGTGATGCCAAGTTGAGCCCAGAGCCAGGAGATTGCTATTCCTGTTGCCGGTGGTGTAAAGTACTTAAGTAAAAATACTTTAAAATACTACTTAAGTAGTTTTTGGGGGGTATCTGTACTTTACTTTACTATTTATATTTTTGACAACTTTTACTCCACTACATTCTTAAATAAAAGTATGTACTTTTTACTCCATACATTTTCCCTGACACCCAAAAGTACAAGTTACATTTTGAATGCTCAGGCTGGACAGTAATATGGTCCAATTCACACACCTATCAATATAACGCGTTGTAATCCCTACTGCCTCTGATCTGGCGGACACACGAAAATAAAATACCGCGTTTGTAAATGAATTTACTTTATTTATGACAGTTGAGTACTTTTTCCACCACTGTACTTGAGGACATTTAAAAGCAGATACTTTTAAACTTTTACTTAAGTTATTTTCTATGAAGTTATATTCACGTTTACTCAAGTATGACAATTGAGTACTTTTTCCACCACTGTACTTCAGTACATTTAAAACCAGATAATTTTAGACTTTTACTTAAGTAATTTTCTATTATCTTCACTTTTACTCAAGTATGACGAACGCTTACTTTTTCCACCACTGTCTATTGCCTTACCCGGCTCGGTCCCAACTCACTGTGATGGAGATTTACCACTGTGCTCTCTGATTCCTTACTGTAATGTCACTGTGCCTGCATCTCAACAGTCTACTTCACTGACATAAAAGGACATATTGTTCTCATCTATCATGAGTTTTCAGATCAGTGCAGACTAAGGAGATGAGACAAGGAGATGAGGCAAGGAGACGACTGCGCTTCAGACTATTGAAACTCAACCAGTGTGTTTTACAACCCATGAAGGCCAGATTAGACAGTAGAGCTATAAATGGCCCATGATGATGTAATACGTTAATGATGTAATACATTGATGTCTGCTGTGACTGTGGGTCCCTGGCTGTCCAGGGAACTCTCCTGTGACCACACTGACACTCTAATAAATAGAACATGTGGAACAAGCCCGTCTGGGAAACTCATTGATTACAAATCAAACGCACTGTCTGCGAATTCATTACAACAATCAAGTGATCAAATTGGAGTGAAGAACCTATGATGAGTGGGTCTGTGATTTGCTGCGTTCACACACTCACACACCTCTCTCGTACTGCTAAGGTGAGGCCGCTGTTGACAGAATGTGGCTGGAGGAGGAACACAGAACTCCCTGCCACGGTGTACTGACTCTGTCCCTCTCACACACCTTCTCTCACAGTACTATTGTCATCCTGAAACAGAGATAATTCTAGCAGTAAAGAATGGAGGGAGAGAGAGGGAGATGAGGGTAGAGGAAGAGAGAAAACAAGAAGCACTAGGACCCCCTGAGGGCAGAACTAGCATTGTATAACACTATGACCCCACCCACATTCTCGCTCACTCTACCTGATCCTGTTTATGCACCGGTTTCTTTTGATTCACCTGACACACCCACACCAACGCACTTCCCGAGCAGAGACCAGACAGAGAGCAGGATGTTTGTTAAAGTGGCCATGTTGTCTTTATTAAGGTTAAACACAGGGGTATAGAACATAGACAAGAAAAGCAATAAGGAACTGCACAGAAACATGGCAGAGCTGTAACCTGAGCTCTGACCCAAACTCTCCAGTTAGTTCTATGTAACCACAGGCCTAGGATCAGTTTAATTCTAAGATGAATGATAAGGAGGACGTATAAAGGCCTGATCCAGGTAGTGGTCATGGGCAACTACAACTGATCCAAGCTGCAGTCTGTTTGGGTGTGTCTCCATCTACAGGACAAGACCGGGACTGCAGCTCTTCACCTGGGAACAGTTACCAGCATGTAGCAGTTTCATTAGAGCAGATCAACAAGACAATACAATAAGTCATGACAAATTATTTGTGTCATCATTTAAACAGTTAGGGCTTTGATTGTGTAGGATTCCCAGCAGTAACCTTACTACTTTAGCATTCATCTTTCATCGTCACCTGTCCCTCTGTCTGCCAGGATATGTGATTCTCTCAGAGCATGTTATTACAGGGTGTGTAGTGTGGGGAGCATGTTATTACAGGGTGTGTAGTGTGGGAGCATTTTATTACAGGGTGTGTAGTGTGGGAGCATGTTATTACAGGGTGTGTAGTGTGGGAGCATGTTATTACAGGGTGTGTAGTGTGGGAGCATGTTATTACAGGGTGTGTAGTGTGGGGAGCATGTTATTACAGGGTGTGTAGTGTGGGGAGCATGTTATTACAGGGTGTGTAGTGTGGGGAGCATGTTATTACAGGGTGTGTAGTGTGGGGAGCATGTTATTACAGGGTGTGTAGTGTGGGGAGCATGTTATTACAGGGTGTGTAGTGTGGGAGCGTGTTATTACAGGGTGTGTAGTGTGGGGAGCATGTTATTACAGGGTGTGTAGTGTGGGGAGCATGTTATTACAGGGTGTGTATTGTGGGAGCGTGTTATTACAGGGTGTGTAGTGTGGGGAGCATGTTATTACAGGGTGTGTAGTGTGGGAGCAGGTTATTACAGGGTGTGTAGTGTGGGAGCAGGTTGTTACAGGGTGTGTAGTGTGGGAGCATGTTGCAGGGTGTGCAGTGTGGGGGAGCATGTTATTACAGGGTGTGTAGTGTGGGAGCATGTTGTTGCAGGGTGTGTAGTGTGGGGAGCATGTTGTTACAGGGTGTGTAGTGTGGGGAGCATGTTATTACAGGGTGTGTAGTGTGGGGAGCATGTTATTACAGGGTGTGTAGTGTGGGAGCGTGTTATTACAGGGTGTGTAGTGTGGGGAGCATGTTGTTACAGGGTGTGTAGTGTGGGAGCATTGTTGTTACAGGGTGTGTAGTGTGGGGAGCATGTTGTTACAGGGTGTGTAGTGTGGGAGCATTGTTGTTACAGGGTGTGTAGTGTGGGGAGCGTGTTATTACAGGGTGTGTAGTGTGGGAGCATGTTACAGGGTGTGTAGTGTGGGGAGCGTGTTATTACAGGGTGTGCAGTGTGCGAGCGTGTTATTACAGGGTGTGCAGTGTGGGAGCATGTTGTTACAGGGTGTGTAGTGTGGGGAGCATGTTGTTACAGGGTGTGTAGTGTGGGGAGCATGTTGTTACAGGGTGTGTAGTGTGGGAGCATGTTGTTACAGGGTGTGTAGTGTGGGAGCATGTTGTTGCAGGGTGTGCAGTGTGGGAGCATGTTATTACAGGGTGTGTAGTGTGGGCGCATGTTGTTACAGGGTGTGTAGTGTGGGAACATGTTATTACAGGGTGTGTAGTGTGGGAGCAGGTTGTTACAGGGTGTGTAGTGCGGGAGCATGTTATTACAGGGTGTGTAGTGCGGGAGCATGTTATTACAGGGTGTGTAGTGTGGGGAGCATGTTATTACAGGGTGTGTAGTGTGGGGAGCATGTTATTACAGGGTGTGTAGTGTGGGGAGCATGTTATTACAGGGTGTGTAGTGTGGGGAGCATGTTATTACAGGGTGTGTAGTGTGGGGAGCATGTTATTACAGGGTGTGTAGTGTGGGAGCATGTTATTACAGGGTGTGTAGTGTGGGGAGCATGTTATTACAGGGTGTGTAGTGTGGGAGCATGTTATTACAGGGTGTGTAGTGTGGGAGCGTGTTATTACAGGGTGTGTAGTGTGGGAGCATGTTATTACAGGGTGTGTAGTGTGGGAGCGTGTTATTACAGGGTGTGCAGTGTGGGAGCGTGTTATTTCAGGGTGTGTAGTGTGGGAGCGTGTTATTACAGGGTGTGTAGTGTGGGGAGCATGTTATTACAGGGTGTGTAGTGTGGGGAGCATGTTATTACAGGGTGTGCAGTGTGGGGAGCGTGTTATTACAGGGTGTGTAGTGTGGGAGCGTGTTATTACAGGGTGTGTAGTGTGGGGAGCATGTTATTACAGGGTGTGTATTGTGGGAGCGTGTTATTACAGGGTGTGTAGTGTGGGGAGCATGTTATTACAGGGTGTGTAGTGTGGGAGCAGGTTATTACAGGGTGTGTAGTGTGGGAGCAGGTTGTTACAGGGTGTGTAGTGTGGGAGCATGTTGCAGGGTGTGCAGTGTGGGGGAGCATGTTATTACAGGGTGTGTAGTGTGGGAGCATGTTGTTGCAGGGTGTGTAGTGTGGGGAGCATGTTGTTACAGGGTGTGTAGTGTGGGGAGCATGTTATTACAGGGTGTGTAGTGTGGGGAGCATGTTATTACAGGGTGTGTAGTGTGGGAGCGTGTTATTACAGGGTGTGTAGTGTGGGGAGCATGTTGTTACAGGGTGTGTAGTGTGGGAGCATTGTTGTTACAGGGTGTGTAGTGTGGGGAGCATGTTGTTACAGGGTGTGTAGTGTGGGAGCATTGTTGTTACAGGGTGTGTAGTGTGGGGAGCGTGTTATTACAGGGTGTGTAGTGTGGGAGCATGTTACAGGGTGTGTAGTGTGGGGAGCGTGTTATCACAGGGTGTGCAGTGTGCGAGCGTGTTATTACAGGGTGTGCAGTGTGGGAGCATGTTGTTACAGGGTGTGTAGTGTGGGAGCATGTTGTTACAGGGTGTGTAGTGTGGGGAGCATGTTGTTACAGGGTGTGTAGTGTGGGAGCATGTTGTTACAGGGTGTGTAGTGTGGGAGCATGTTGTTGCAGGGTGTGCAGTGTGGGAGCATGTTATTACAGGGTGTGTAGTGTGGGCGCATGTTGTTACAGGGTGTGTAGTGTGGGGGAGCATGTTATTACAGGGTGTGTAGTGTGGGAGCAGGTTGTTACAGGGTGTGTAGTGCGGGAGCATGTTATTACAGGGTGTGTAGTGCGGGAGCATGTTATTACAGGGTGTGTAGTGTGGGGAGCATGTTATTACAGGGTGTGTAGTGTGGGGAGCATGTTATTACAGGGTGTGTAGTGTGGGGAGCATGTTATTACAGGGTGTGTAGTGTGGGAGCATGTTATTACAGGGTGTGTAGTGTGGGGAGCATGTTATTACAGGGTGTGTAGTGTGGGGAGCATGTTATTACAGGGTGTGTAGTGTGGGAGCATGTTATTACAGGGTGTGTAGTGTGGGAGCGTGTTATTACAGGGTGTGTAGTGTGGGAGCGTGTTATTACAGGGTGTGTAGTGTGGGAGCGTGTTATTACAGGGTGTGCAGTGTGGGAGCGTGTTATTTCAGGGTGTGTAGTGTGGGAGCGTGTTATTACAGGGTGTGTAGTGTGGGGAGCATGTTATTACAGGGTGTGTAGTGTGGGGAGCATGTTATTACAGGGTGTGCAGTGTGGGGAGCGTGTTATTACAGGGTGTGTAGTGTGGGAGCGTGTTATTACAGGGTGTGTAGTGTGGGCGCGTGTTGTTACAGGGTGTGTAGTGTGGGCGCGTGTTGTTACAGGGTGTGTAGTGTGGGAGCATGTTATTACAGGGTGTGTAGTGTGGGAGCATATTATTACAGGGTGTGTAGTGTGGGAGCATGTTATTACAGGGTGTGTAGTGTGGGAGCATGTTATTACAGGGTGTGTAGTGTGGGAGCATGTTATTACAGGGTGTGCAGTGTGGGAGCGTGTTATTACAGGGTGTGTAGTGTGGGCGCATGTTGTTACAGGGTGTGTAGTGTGGGAACATGTTATTACAGGGTGTGTAGTGTGGGAGCAGGTTGTTACAGGGTGTGTAGTGTGGGAACATGTTATTACAGGGTGTGTAGTGTGGGAGCAGGTTGTTACAGGGTGTGTAGTGTGGGAGCATGTTATTGCAGGGTGTGTAGTGTGGGGAGCATGTTATTACATGTGTGTAGTGTGGGAGCATGTTATTACAGGGTGTGTAGTGTGGGGAGCATGTTATTACAGGGTGTGCAGTGTGGGAGCATGTTATTACAGGGTGTGTAGTGTGGGAGAATGTTGTTGCAGGGTGTGCAGTGTGGGTAGACATAAAACATGTTCCTTTTAAAATAACACTTAAGCAAAGTCTTCTGTATGCAAATCTAGAAAGGTTGACTGCATTATGTACAGTAAATGCTGACTGGTGAGTGCAGCCAGTGGACATGGGACTCCTGAAGGTCGTCTCAGACCAGGTCCATGATGTCACAGGGGTCACGGACTCAGAGCTCCGTCATCAGGAGAGCCCTGAGAATCTTCTCTCTGCCCAACCTCATCTCCTCCCCGCTAAACACACACACATCATCATGAGGAATGTTACATGACTGGAATTTGTGTGTTAAGTGTGTCTGTAACCTGTGTGTGTGTAACCTGAGTGTGTGTTACCTGTTGGTGTGAGAGGCGAGGCAGGGTACCAGGGGAGGGATGGAGGTGTGGTAGTAGGAAGAGGAGAGGTGGGGAGAGGGAGAACGCTCACAGCATGGACTCCTCAGCTCCAGTATCGGCATGTCCATCTGCAACACACACAAAACAGTTCAGTTCACAATCTACTATTATCCTGGTATTTGCTTAGAAATGATAAGGCTCTGATCCAAATGGACAAATGCTCTGCTATGAAAAGAGTGTGTTGCTGAGTGCTCTGGGGTGTGATGACCTGTGTGTTAGTTTCCTGAGGGTATATGGAGGGTTGTGTCTGGTTGTCCAGTGAGTTGTTAGATCCACACTTCCCAGTGCTCCGGGAAGAGATCGCTGCAAGGGCCTCTGGGAGATTGTCCTCGTCCTCATGGTTACTGAGGACCAATTACAGGACAGTGTTCAGCCACAGCATTCTAAATGTGTCACATGAGTAGTGAATAACTGACATCATAGGTTTTTGTGTAGAGTGGCTAGGTTATGACAGTATGTTGAGTACAGGACACAGCTGTGAGCATCGTATGGAATCCCAGAGCAGGTTGTGAATACCCTGCCATACTTACAAGCTGAACTGCCTGACCAGTCTTTTCCTGCGGTTGGTGTTAGGGTTAGACTTGGCGGGTCTGTCTGTGGTTGAGTTGTGGTCGGGGCGGAGGGACGTTTTCTCTGTGGTCAGACTGGAAGTGGCAGAGTCTCGAGAGTCCTGACTGGAGCTCTGATACCTGAGACACATACCATTATCATCCACCATCAAACACACACACACACACACACTGGGAGGAGTAATGTATCACTGCTACTACTGGCCTGTCGTTGATCTCCTGACTACAGGTCTTCCCTCTGGGCGTCAGCGGAGCATCCTTCATCAAGAGAGGAAGAAGAGGAGAGGAGAGGACAGGAGGATGACAGGAGAAGAGGAGAGGACAAGAGGGGATGTTAGCTTTTACACGGCTACTGCAAACACACACTCAATAGGGTCAGAACTCACTCTATAGACAGCCTCCGTCACTCAATAGGGTCAGAACTCACTCTATAGGCAGCCTCCGTCACTCAATAGGGTCAGAACTCACTCTATAGGCAGCCTCCGTCACTAGGTGTCAGAACTCACTCTATAGGCAGCCTCCGTCACTCACTAGGTGTCAGAACTCACTCTATAGACAGCCTCCGTCACTCAATAGCGTCAGAACTCACTCTATAGACAGCCTCCGTCACTCAATAGGGTCAGAACTCACTCTATAGGCAGCCTCCGTCACCAGGTGTCAGAACTCACTCTATAGACAGCCTCCATCACTAGGTGTCAGTACTCACTCTATAGACAGCCTCCATCACTAGGTGTCAGTACTCACTCTATAGACAGCCTCCATCACTAGGTGTCAGTACTCACTCTATAGACAGCCTCCATCACTAGGTGTCAGTACTCACTCTATAGACAGCCTCCATCACTAGGTGTCAGTACTCACTCTACAGACAGCCTCCATCACTAGGTGTCAGTACTCACTCTATAGACAGCCTCCATCACTAGGTGTCAGTACTCACTCTATAGACAGCCTCCATCACTAGGTGTCAGTACTCACTCTATAGACAGCCTCCATCACTAGGTGTCAGTACTCACTCTATAGACAGCCTCCATCACTAGGTATCAGTACTCACTCTATAGACAGCCTCCATCACTAGGGGTCAGTACTCACTCTATAGACAGCCTCCGTCACTCACTAGGTGTTAGAACTCACTCTACAGACAGCCTCCATCACTAGGGGTCAGTACTCACTCTATAGACAGCCTCCGTCACTCACTAGGTGTTAGAACTCACTCTATAGACAGCCTCCATCACTAGGTATCAGTACTCACTCTATAGACAGCCTCCGTCACTCACTAGGTGTCAGTACTCACTCTATAGACAGCCTCCGTCACTCACTAGGTGTCAGTACTCACTCTATAGACAGCCTCCGTCACTCACTAGGTGTCAGTACTCACTCTATAGACAGGCTCCGTCACTCACGAGGTGTCAGTACTCACTCTACAGACAGCCTCCATCACTAGGTGTCAGAACTCACTCTATAGACAGCCTCCATCACTCACTCTACAGACAGCCTCCATCACTAGGTGTCAGTACTCACTCTATAGACAGCCTCCGTCACTCACTGGTGTCAGTCCTCACTCTATAGACAGCCTCCGTCACTCACTCTATAGACAGCCTCCATCACTAGGTGTCAGAACTCACTCTATAGACAGCCTCCATCACTAGGGGTCAGTACTCACTCTATAGACAGCCTCCATCACTAGGGGTCAGTACTCACCCTATAGACAGCCTCCATCACTAGGGGTTAGTACTCACTCTAAAGACAGCCTCCATCACTAGGTGTCAGAACTCACTCTATAGACAGCCTCCATCACTAGGGGTCAGTACTCACTCTATAGACAGCCTCCATCACTAGGGGTCAGTACTCACCCTATAGACAGCCTCCATCACTAGGGGTTAGTACTCACTCTAAAGACAGCCTCCATCACTAGGTGTCAGTACTCACTCTATAGACAGCCTCCATCACTAGGTGTCAGAACTCACTCTACAGACAGCCTCCATCACTAGGTGTCAGTACTCACTCTATAGACAGCCTCCGTCACTCACTGGTGTCAGTCCTCACTCTATAGACAGCCTCCGTCACTCACTCTATAGACAGCCTCCATCACTAGGTGTCAGAACTCACTCTATAGACAGCCTCCATCACTAGGGGTCAGTACTCACTCTATAGACAGCCTCCATCACTAGGGGTCAGTACTCACCCTATAGACAGCCTCCATCACTAGGGGTTAGTACTCACTCTAAAGACAGCCTCCATCACTAGGGGTTAGTACTCACTCTAAAGACAGCCTCCATCTGAGCTTTGAAGATGTTACACTTGAGATGGTCTGGAGGGCTGTGGGGAGAGGAGGGCTGGAGAGACTTCTCAGACAGCTGCTTCTCCTCTGCCTGAGAGATGAGAGAGAGAGAGGCGGAGTCCAAATGTGTATTAAAACAACTGCTAAAATATGTCTGACCTGGTGTGTAACTGTACCTTGTTGTCCATGTTGACATGTAGTGAAGGCCAGGGAGAGGTGTTGCTGTCTGTCTCCAGGGGGCTGAGCAGACAGAGCTCCAACTCATCTACAGGACAGGGAGGGGCTCTGTGTTCTAAACACATACACAGTGTTAACATATAACCTGGCTGCCGTGGTGTCTGTAACCTGGCTGCCGTGGCATCTGTAGCCTGGCTGCCGTGGCGTGTGTAACCTGGCTGCCGTGGCGTGTGTAGCCTGGCTGCCGTGGCGTCTGTAGCCTGGCTGCCGTGGCGTCTGTAGCCTGGCTGCCGTGGCGTCTGTAGCCTGGCTGCCGTGGCGTCTGTAGCCTGGCTGCCGTGGCGGCTGTAGCCTGGCTGCCGTGGCGTCTGTAACCTGGCTGCCGTGGCGTCTGTAACCTGGCTGCCGTGGCGTCTGTAACCTGGCTGCCGTGGCGTCTGTAACCTGGCTGCCGTGGCGTCTGTAGCCTGGCTGCCGTGGCGTCTGTAGCCTGGCTGCCGTGGCGTCTGTAGCCTGGCTGCCGTGGCGTCTGTAACCTGGCTGCCGTGGCGTGTATACCCTGGCTGCCGTGGCGTGTATAACCTGGCTGCCGTGGCGTGTATACCCTGGCTGCCGTGGCGTGTATACCCTGGCTGCCGTGGCGTGTATACCCTGGCTGCCGTGGCGTGTATAACCTGGCTGCCGTGGCGTGTATACCCTGGCTGCCGTGGCGTGTATAACCTGGCTGCCGTGGCGTGTATACCCTGGCTGCCGTGGTGTGTATAACCTGGCTGCCGTGGTGTGTATACCCTGGCTGCCGTGGTGTGTATGTGTATACTCACGGTTCTTGCTGTGTGTGTGACAGTAAGTCTCCTGGCTGTTGTCGTAGTGTGTGTGTCTGCGGTGGCGATGGTGTATGCTTCCAGAGTACAGTGCCTCGTTCTCCTCAACACTGAACTGCTGCTCCCCTCCCAGGACAGGACCACTCAGAGGGAAACTGGGAACAGCACATCACCCTCAATCAAAAACACAGTCCAGAAACACAGAACCAGACCAGCACCCTGTTCCACCTTCATTACCACACAGTAACACCAGTTTTTAAAACCTCTCTTTGGTACACAGGCTGCTGAGGGGAGGACAGCTCATGGAAACCACGTTTGATAACATTCTATGAGCCCGTCTTCCTCAATTAAGGTACAACCAGCCACCTGTGCTTTGGTAGTCTGTGTGTGTGTGTGGCACATCATTTTAACAGTGATTCAGTGTGTGTGTGTGTGTGTGTGTTCACGTGTACATTATTCAACTTCAGTGAAGGAGTTTAAGCAGTGCGTTTATTCAACAAGGCTGTAGCAACCAATCTAAGGCTGGTTGTGATAAGAGGAACAATCTCAAGGCAACAGGAAGGAATGTTGAGGATGTAAACACAATCAGCATTAACACGGGTAAACAAGGCCATCAGAGCCTTTCTATTGATCTATGGGGGTTGATTAAGCTGAGCCTGAACCCCTCACACACACGTCTCTGAAGAATAAAGGCAGATCTGCAGCGGTAGACTCAAGACTTCCATAACATGACATCCTACTGTAATGTATATAATGTAATGTATATATTGCTGATAAGGATTTAACAAGAACATGTTCCTTCATCGTTTAGCTGAGATCTCCAAAGTCGCTATATTCCCCTACAGATGTAATGTAGAACCATGTGATCCCTAGTTACAGCAGTTTATGGTGACAGACTACTTCACACTCTCTCAAATGATTGGCATCTTACATTCAAACAATGAATCCTGATCTAGGATAACTTTTCAAAACATTTAATTATTTGGCTCTAAAAGGATTTGGCTAAAAGCAAATCTACCCGCTAACTGGGCAGAACAATAATGTCGCGGTATGATTGAAATTCCGTTTGTTTTACAAAACAATCTTACCCAGTTACATTTGAGGACTTTGTAGCATTCAGCCACTAAAGTATCAACAACAATTACATGAACTAACAAGGCACTGAACATCAAACATCATGGTCCAATCCACTAGGAGAGAGATCTCTCTATGTTCTCTGTGTTTAAAGTCTCTCTCTTTCTGTCTCCACAGCATGGTGGTGGTGATCTGATGGAGAAGACACATGGTAGACAAGGCTGGTGTGTAATGATGGTGATGATGAGGAGGATGGCGAGGTATTTTGGTCCATGAGTCCACAACCAGTGTTTCTCTGTCCCCCAGTCTCTCTCCGTCTTCTGTATTCCAGTTGTCTCCTATGCATGTGCGTATGTGTTAGAGTTTAGATTTAGAGGTGGGTTTGGGACAGGGTCCAGGGTCAGAGCTGTAGAGGTCAGGGTGGAGGGGTCAGAGTGCAGTCATGACCTTGTCTCTGTACACCACACTGATGGATCCTGGGAAAGACCCGCTGGTTCTCTCTGGTACTGACCGATGACTGGGCTCTTGACTCACTGCTACTACGGCAGGCGCTCTGGACATGGGAAATGACACACACACGGTACGCACACACACACGGTAAGCATACACACACACACACAGCCTGTCTAAATGATGCAACACATGAATGATGTAACAGTGATATGAAGTGAAAGAGACATTCAAAAAGAAAAAGATAGTGGAGATACCTGGCAGAGAGAAAGAGAGCACCTCTGAAATGAGAGAGAACTCTGGGGGCTAGGGGGACTCACTACACACCATTAACACATCAACTGCCTTACCTATGTGTGTGTCTGTCTCACCTGTGCGGGGATGTGTGTCCTGAGTGTTGTAGGTAGATGGGGGGAGTGAGGGCTGGGTGCCAAGGCTCATGGGCTATAGGGATGTTACGCTGGTACTGAACAGAGACAGATGGAGAAAAAGACTGAGAAAATAATATTCAGTTGAATATAGCAGATGCATTGCCATGGTAATCAGTCACAAAGGTATCCACTGACGTTTTCCTTTTTAACCTTCATATCCAAGAGGAACCATTGTGTGTGTGTAGGTGTGTGTGTCTTACCGGGTGTAGACTAGGTTCGGGGCTGGTGTGGGAGCTGAAACAGAACAATATAACTGCTCAATAAGATCACATTTACATACAGATCATTAACCGAAACATATCTTCAATTTACATACATTGTTATAAAATGTACATCTTGCTCATTACCATACTGCTCTTTAACATGAATAGAGGCGTAAACATACAACTCCTCCTGAAAGTACTCACACCCCTGGACTTTCTCCACTTTGTTGTGTTACAGCCTGAATTACAAAATGGATTAAATATATAGATTTGTTTTGCTCACCGGCCTACATAAACACCTCAATGTCCAAGTGGAATTATGCTTTCAGAAATGTTTACAAATTAATTACAAATCAAAAGCTGAAATGTCTTGAGTCAATAAGTATTCAACCCCTTAGTTTTGACAAGCCTAAATAAATTCACAAGTAAAAATGTGCTTAACATGTAAAATAAGTTGCATGGACTCACTGTGTGAAATAATATTTTTTTTAATGACTACCTCATCTCTGTACCCCACACATACAGATCATTTTAAGGTCCCTCAGCCGAGCAGTGAATTTCAAACACAGATTAAACTACAAAGACCAGGGAGGTTTTACAACGCCTCACAAAGGACACCTATTGGTAAAAAAATAAAGCAGACATGGAATATCCCTTTGAGCATGGTGAAGTTATGAATTACACTTTGGATGGTGTATCAATACACCCAGTCACTACAAAGATACAGGCGTCCTTCCTAACTCAGCTGCCAGAGAGGAAGGGAACCACTTGGGGATTTCACCATGAGGCCAATGGTGACTTTAAAACAGAGTTTAATGGCTGTGATAGGAGAAAACTGAGGATGGAACAACATTGTAGTTACTCCACAATATTAACTTAATTGACGACGTGAAAAGAAGGATGCCTGTACAGAACACAAATATTCCTCCTGTTTGCAACAAGGCACTAAAGTAATACTGCAATGTGGCAAAGCAATTCACTTTTTGTCCTGATTACAAAGTGTTTTGATTTGCCCCAAACATATATGTAACACATCACCAAATACCACTCTGTATTTTCAAGGATAGTGGTGGCTGCATCATGTTATGGGTATGCTTGTAATTGTTAAGGACTAGGGAGTTTTTCAGGAAAACTAAGAAAATGGAATGGAGCTAAGCACAGGAAAATCCTAAAGGAAAACCTGGTTCAGTCTGCTTTCCACCAAACATTGGGAGATGAATTCACCTTTCAGCAGGACAATGACCTAAAACACAAGAACAAATCTATACTGGAGTTGCTTACCAAGACAGTGAATGTTATAGTTTTTACTTAAATCTGCGGAAAGGCTTGAAAGTGAAAATGTTTGTCTAGCAATGATCAACAACCAATTTGACAGAGCTTGAAGAATTTAGAAGAAAAACAAAATAGGCAAATGTTGCACAATCCAGGTGTGGAAAGCTCATAGAGATTTACCCAGAAAGACTCAGCTGTAATCGCTGCCAAAGGTGATTCTAACATGTGGTTGAACTCAGGTGGTTGAATACTTATCTAATCAAGATACATTAGTGTCTAATTTTTACAAATGTTAGAATTTTTCTTCCACTTTGACATTAGTATATTTTGTGTAGATCGTTGACAGAAAGTTAGTTACAATTAAATCCATTTAATCCCACTTTGTAACAACAAAATGTGGAAAAGGTCAAGGGGTGTGCATCCTTTGTAAAGGCTCTGTACATGCTTGGTTGTCCTGTGCTCTCAGGAACCCACCTGATATGTGGTGGTTTGGCTGGAGACAGGGCTGTGGAGAGAGAGAAAGCCAGGTTAATCAGGTCAGTGAATCAAGCACAGGAGAATTGACATGGGAAACTGCCTGTATGGGTGTTTTACTGTATGTAGAGGGATGTAGAGCTGTAGGGTATAGGCGATAGTGTGTACTGGGGAGAATATACCAACCCTTGCCACCCAGTGAGTGAGTGCGGGAGGGGTATCTCTTGCTGGGTCGCCTCTCAAACGTACTGGCCCTCCTCAGCCTCCCTCCGTGGGTAGCCTGGTACTCAGTCTTTCCACTAGAAGGAGAGAGAGAACACTTTAAAGGGATACTTCAGGATTTTGGCAGTGAGTCAGATTAACTCGTTGATACCATTTTTATGTCCCTGCTGGGCGCTGTAGGGATGTAGAGCTGTAGGGTATAGGCTATAGTGTATACTTGGGAGAATATTCCAACCCAGTTTATAGATAAATACAAATGATATTGTTGAGTCAATCTGACTCTGGGGAAGTAGATAAAGGGCTTCATTGCCAAAACCCCCAAGTTTCCCTTTAACGACGATGAACAGTAGCTGGCATCTCTGTATTTGGCATGTCAGGATGTACAGAACATTTACATGACTCAACATACTGCGTCCCTGTATGGTGGTGATAGATGCATGGAAGTGTGTATATCTGAAGAGGTTATTTCAGTTTGACATGTAAACAAACGGCATTTCCCTGTAACCATAGCTTCCATCATGTAACCATAGAGACAGCACTTGCATCTCGGATGGCGCACTAGTCCTCTTTTAGTGCACTACTTTTGACCAGAACCCTACCTAGTCTCAGAGTGCATCCAACATGGCACTCTATTCACTATATAGTGCACCCTAGAACTCTGGTCAAAAGTGGTGCACTATATAGGGAATAGGGTGCCATTTTGGGCACAACCTCTGTAGTAGAGTTGAGTGTTGGTGCGAGCCCCACCCACCTGAACCTGAAGCGTGATCCAAGGCGTGTGAAGTCACTGCTGGAGGCCTTCCCAGTAGTGGGCTGGCGCAGCCGGAAGAAGGCGTGGCTCTCCACAGCACATTTCCACAAGTGTTTACACGTCTTCGAACTGTCCAACTGGAACACAAAGGTGTGCTCCTGCTCCCGCCCCTAAACACACAACAGCCAATCACAATCAAACACCACTGACAAAAGCAGTCCAAATATTTCAATGTCAATGAAATGGTCTATGTTGTGAAGTCAAAAGGTGAAATAGGGGGCGATCACGTACAAGTGTGAAGCCTGTAAATGTGTGGTGGTGTGAAATGGAAATAGTTTTCTTTGCATATATCAGACACCCTCGGAGAGTGGGGTCATGGGCACGGGTATTTGTGTGTTGCTCACCTGATCATCGTCCTCCGTCACCACTAGGGTGAGTCGACTCTTTTTGAAATCCAGGCGGGTGATCTTGGGCCTGGAACACACACACAGTTGACATCGCAGACCACACAGCTGTTTTCAAGAATATCATTGTGTTTTGGAGTGTTCATGTCAAAGTGTGTGTTTACCAGAAGAAGAGGCCTATCTTGGTGGAACCCTCAAACACCAGGATGCCAGTGGGAGTGAGACCCAGAGCGTACTCTGCTCCGTCCCTTCCCTGAGGACAACACACAGTCACACACGCTCAGCGCTACTCTACAACAACTCTCTTCAAAAACATCACACTGACAACAGCACCAACCTTGACAAAGTGCATGTCCACTCCGTACAGCTCCAGCCATTTACACTTGTTGAGGAAGCTGGTCTCTGCCTGGGATGGATCCTTACCCCTGGGGAAACAAAACCACATGCTCAGTCTCTCTCTAACACACATACCCTGCCCTCTGGGTGGAATGTCCTCCAGATTTCTTGCAGTAATCCAGTTCAGATGTACACAACAGATTAGGGCCTAGGGGTTTATCTGGCCAATAGAGAGAGAGCGAAACTCAGTAGGGTTTCTCGCTTTCACTGGTGTCATGTCAGCTCAGTGAGCCCCAGTGTGTGTGTGTGTGTAATCTGTGTGTGTAATCTAATCTGAGATTGGAGCGATCATACACTAGCAGGGTTAAATACTGCCTGGATTCAATCAAGACGCTCCAGGGATTAATCCCTTGATCCATCACACAGAGAGGCAAACAGAGAGAGATTGAAAGAGAGAGGGAGAGAGAGGGTGATTTACATAGGTTTGATACAGCACTAGAAAACACCAGAGTGATGCACTATCTGACTTGATGTTAAAGAACCAGACATTGTTCATGTGGTTATCACCTGTCCTGTGTTCTTATCCAGACACACCTACAGTCTGTTCAGACAGACACCAGTGAAGATGTCCTGTGTTCTTATCCAGACACACCTACAGTCTGTTCAGACAGACACCAGTGAAGATGTCCTGTGTTCTTATCCAGACACACATACAGTCTGTTCAGACAGACACCAGTGAAGATGTCCTGTGTTCTTATCCAGACACACATACAGTCTGTTCAGACAGACACCAGTGAAGATGTCCTTTTGGATGGCGTTTTAACTCACCTTAAGTCCACCCACTTGTTAAAGATGTCTGCCTCCATGGTCTCACTCTGTTTGGGTGTGAAGCGAAACTCTGACACCAGCTCAGGAGAATGTTCTAGAGGGTCACAGTCCCCCAGCTCACCTACACACACAAGCACGCACACGTTATAGTCAGAGGTAAAAGAAACATGAATGCTGATTCCAGAGATACCGTAGTGTGTAAATCATCACCTACTCTGTAAGCAGTAGGCCCCCAGGTCTACGGAGACATCATATGGACACTTCAACCTGGAGGGAGAGAGGAAGGTTCCAGAGCAGAGAGATCACACCACACACACCGCATGCAGCGTTACTTCCAACACTGTGTTTGTGTGCATGTACAGTGCATTCAGAAAGTATTCAGACTCCTTGACCTTTTCCACATTTTGTTACGCTACAGCCTCATTCTAAAATGGATAAAACCTTTTTAAAAAGTCCTCATCCATCCACACACACAATACCCCATAATGACATAGCAAAAACAGATTTGAAATAGTATTAAAAAATAAAACTGAAATATTACATTTACACAAGTATTCACACCCTTTACTCAGTACTTTGTTGAAGCCCCTTTGGCAGCGATTACAGCCTTGGGTCTTCTTGGGTATGACGCTACAAGCTTTGCACACCTGTATTTGGGGAGTTTCTCCCATTCTCTCAAGCTCTGTCAGGTTGGATGGGGAGCGTTGCTGCACAGCTATTTTCAGGTCTCTCAAGAGATGTTCAATTGAGTTCAAGTCCGGGCTCTGGCTGGGCCACTCAAGGACATTCAGAGACTTGTCCCGAAGCCACTCCTGCGTTGTCTTGGCTGTGTGCTTAGGGTCATTGTCCTGTTGGAAGGTGAACCTTCGCCCCAGTCTGAGGTTCCGAGAGCTCTGGTGCAGGTTTTCATCAAGGATCTCTGTACTTTGCTCCATTCATCTTTCCCTCGATCCTGACTAGTCTCCCAGTCCCTGCTGCTGAAAAACAACCCCACAGCATGATGCTGCCACCACCATGCTTCACTGTAGGGATGGTGCCAGGTTTCCTCCAGGACAAGAGTTCAATCTTGGTTTCATCAGACCAGAAAATCTTGTTTCTCATGGTTTGAGAGTTCTTTAGGTGCCTTTTGGCAAACTCCAAGCAGGCGGTCATGTGCCTTTTACTGAGAAATGGCTTCTGTCTGGCCCCTCTACCATAAAGGCCTGATTGGTGGAGTGCTGCAGAGATGGTTGTCCTTCTGGAAGGTTTTCCCATCTCTACAGAGGAACTGGAGCTCAGTCAGAGCGACCATCAGGTTCTTGGTCACCTCTTTGACAAAAGCCCTTCTCCCCCGATTGCTCCGTTTGGCAGTGCAGCCATCTCTCTGAAAAGAGATGCTGGTTCTTGGTGGTTCCAAACTTCTTCCATTTAAGAATGATTGAGGCCACTGTGTTCTTGAGGACCGTCAATGCTGCAGACAATTTTGGTACCCTTCCCCAGATCTGTGCCTCAACACAATCCTGTCTCTGAGCTATACGGACAATTCCTTCGACCTCATGGCTTGGTTTTTGCTCTGACATGCACTGTCAACTGTGGGACCTTATATAGACAGGTGTGTGCCTTTCCAAATCATGTCCACTCAATTGAATTTACCACAGGATGATCAATGGAAACAGGATGCACCTGAGCTCCATTTGGAGTCTCATAGCAAAGGGTCTGAATACTTACGTAAATAAGGCATTTCTGTTTTTTATACATTTGCAAACATTTCTAAAAACCTGTTTTTGCTTTGTAATTAAGAGGAATTTTGTGTAATTCATTTTAGAATAAGGCTGTAACGTAACAAAATGTGGAAAAATGGAAGGGGCCTCAATTCATATATAACACACACACACACACACACACACACTGCATTCGGAAAGTATTGAGGCCCCTTCCATTTTTCCACATTTTGTTACGTTACAGCCTTATTCTAAAATGAATTACACACACACACACATATATATGTATGTGTTGGGGAGGAGAGGTCCTTTTCTTCAAATTAGCAGCCCTCTGATGTTCTGATCCTGTACTTTATTATAGAGCTACACACAGGAGACATGACCCAGATGGAGACAGAGGGAGTGAGAGACAGAGAGAGTGAGAGACAGAGAGAGACAGAGAGAGTGAGAGACAGAGAGAGTGAGAGACAGAGAGAGTGAGAGACAGAGAGAGTGAGAGACAGAGAGAGTGAGAGAGAGGTTTAGTGTGTGTGTGTGTGTGTGTGTGTGTGTGTGTTGGGGGTGTTAGGAGCTGCTTACTTGCCGGACAGAATGTCTTGTCGAAGCTGCAGCACAAACAGGTACCTGGAACACAGACAAAAGGAGTGAGAATAAAACCACTGATGTAGAATCAATCTTCCTCCCTTTCACACTGACTGACTGGCACACAGACTGTCTTCCTCCCTTTCACACTGACTGACTGGCTTTCTCCCTTTCACACTGACTGACTGGCACACAGACTGTCTTCCTCTCTTTCACACTGACTGACTGGCACACAGACTGTCTTCCTCTCTTTCACACTGACTGACTGGCACACAGACTGTCTTCCTCCCTCTGAAGAGGCCTCAGTCCATTTTGCCTTAATTAGTCTCTTCCCCACTGGACCAAAGTAATTAGCTACACTGCCCCCTTACACCTCTACACTACACCGAGGAGGGGGTGAGATTGTGTGAATGAGACAGTATGTATTCATGAGTGCTAGAGTGTGAGCGCACAGGCAGCCAGTGGTGGTGTTACCTGGTGAACTCCTCATGTAGGTTATTGGGCTCTGAGGAGTAGAACTTCACCCTGAAGAACAGTCTGTATGGAGGACCATCTGAAACAGAGAGAAACAGAGACCGGGCGAGAGAGAGAGAGAGAGAGAGAGAGAGAGGGGGATTCAATTAGGGGAAAGAAGATAGTCAGGCCAATCTATCATTCTACCACATTGTATAACATTTTTAAAATATATATATTTTATTTATATAAAAACCCTGGGGACACCAGGCACTTAATTTAAAAATTGTCTGGAAACTCGGGTAAGAACCAGGCAGCCCTCTCTGTGAGAGGGGCGTTTCCTGACAAAGTAAACATTGACGTCACCCTGCACCACTCACCATGTCAACAGCTGGTAATGAACCACCTGCCTTCCCACTTACACACACACACACACACACACACACACACACACACCCCCCCCCCCCCCACACACACACCCTGTATACAGTGCACACATTAAGTAGAGGACACTACCAACAGTCTGGCAAAAGTAGCTGTTATTAACTATACACCACACACACACTAAGAATATTAGATAGTGGGAGTGAATGGACTCACCTCTGATCTGTTTCTTTATGGGCTTAGACACATCCAGCCAGTGCTGCAAGAGACACAAAGAAGTAGACAACAGAATGTTATACATATGAGGGGTTACAACCTTCCCAGCTCTGCAGATTTAGCTGTGAAGAGAGAATCATTACATCATTTGTTTTGGTGCTGTCCATATGGAGCTCGTTTTGGTCGCAGGTCCAGGAATGGCACAAGAATTGCAACATTTACCTGCAGCTAACGCTTCAAATTGCACTGCTGGGTGATCTGAAAAGTCATAGTCAATCAATCAATAATATAATACTTTTGTCAAACTTGTTTATCTTTAATTTACAATCTGTAGAAACTATGAGAATAGAAAGGTTCAGAACTTTTGTGAAACATCACAGCACAGTTGAAAAATATATGGCAAATAGAAAACATGATTGTGTTCAGAGATAGATGGGAGGGGTTCAGAGAATGTATTTATTTATTAACCCTTATTTTACCAGGTAAGTTGACTGGGAATACGGTCTCATTTACAGCAACAACCTGGGGAATAGTTACAGGGGAGAGGAGGGGATGAATGAGCCAATTGTAAGCTGGGGAGGATTAGGTGGTCATGATGGTATGAGGGACAGCTTGGGAATTTATCCAGGACACCGGGGTTAATACCCCTACTCTTACAATAAGTGCCATGGGATCTTTAGTGACCACAGAGAGTCAGGACACTCATTTAAAGTCCCAGGACACCCTACACAGAGCAATGTCCCCAATCACTGCCCTGGGGCATTGGGATATATATATTTATTTTTAGACCAGAAGAAAGGGTGTCTCCTACTGGCCCTCCAACACCACTTCCAGCAGCATCTGGTCTCCCATCCAGGGACCAACCCTGCTTAGCTACAGAAGCAGGCCAGCAGTGGGATGCAGGGTGGTATGCTGCTGGCCTGATGGGAGGGGTTCAGAGATAGATGGGAGGGGTTCAGAGATAGATGGGAGGGGTTCAGAGATAGATGGGAGGGGTGAGGGGAGCTGAAGGCTAAGACTCATAACAAAAGATTACTATTGTAAAAGACATTGTGTCTGTAATATGTATAAACGAAGTAGAAGTTTAAGTGTTGTTGTCCATTACTTTACTCCAATTAGGGGAAGGGTGGTAGAGGAAAATAATAAAGGAAAATGTAAAAATGTATGGGGGATTGGAAATGATGCAGACAATTACATTGATAGAACCCACAATCTATCTGCAATATTAAAGCTGATCTACCCCTAAGAATAAAAAGGAGAGAGAGAGACGGCGTCAGGCAGAGAGACAGCGTCAGGCAGAGAGACAGCGACAGGCAGAGAGACAGCGACAGGCAGAGAGACAGCGACAGGCAGAGAGACAGCGACAGGCAGAGAGACAGCGACAGGCAGAGAGACAGCGACAGGCAGAGAGACAGAGAGAATATGACTGATAGCTGTAGCGTCAGATCAATCATTTTAACACCACATTGTGATTGATTTAACTAGTGTCATTACATCATAGGGAAGCCCATCAGCAATGGCAGGTTGTGGTGTGTGTGTTCAGAGGCTGTATGTATATCTACTCACTGAGACTTGTTCTGGGTCCATGAACTGCAGTCCAAAGTAGTCAGCCTCCACCAGGTCCAGATGATACCTGATCTGGTCAAACAGCTCCTGGCCCTTTGACCTTTTCTGTTAAACACACACATGTATTATAGTCACAATAGGGAGGCTGGAGAATAAACAGCCTAGACAATGCGGGTGGATACGGAGCAGAATGACAGAGTGTGGGTCATTACTAGGGACTGCATCTGGGGCATAATCAGAGGGAGAAGACCTGAGGGAGAAGCCATAATTCAGGACTTTGTCTTTGAAACACCCACCATCCATAGGGCTCTTGAGCTTAACACCCACCAAGATGCAATGCCCTAAACCACTAAAAAGCTCCACCCCTCAAAGTGTGTTTTTAAAAGAGAGAGGATAACCTTGTACTTTGTTCCCTGATAAGTATGAACCTGCCAACCTGTGTGTGTGGTTATGGAGTGGGAGGTCACACAAAAAACTCTTGCCCTTCCTGTTCCTCTCCTCAGCTCCCGTCAAAGCACAGCACAACACACACACACACACTCCCAAACCAGCCCCTACCCAAAGCACTTTCCCTAGACAGACAGATTCCCCCTAGATATTATCCCCAAAGCTCCTGTGTAGATCTGGATTAGACAGCAGGTGCAAGTAAAAACGGGACAAAGTCCACCAAGCCTATGAGAAGGCAGAAAAGGTGAAGTTAACACCATAGTGTTAGTGCCCATCAAATCAACTCATATCTAGATGAGTGTTTAGGGGTAGTGGCTAGGTGAAAGTGCCTAGGGGCATAGCACTGGGGTGTTAAGGGGTAGTGGCTAGGTGAAAGTGCCTAGGGGCATAGCACTGGGGTGTTGAGGGGTAGTGGCTAGGTGAAAGTGCCTAGGGGCATAGCACTGGGGTGTTTAGGGGTAGTGGCTAGGTGAAAGTGCCTAGGGGCATAGCACTGGGGTGTTGAGGGGTAGTGGCTAGGTGAAAGTGCCTAGGGGCATAGCACTGGGGTGTTGAGGGGTAGTGGCTAGCTGAAAGTGCCTAGGGGCATAGCACTGGGGTGTTGAGGGTGCTACAGCACCCCTTGATAAATCACAAGAAAAACATTTTAAATACCTAATATTTTTTCACAAAAGTAGTGCCCTTGGCCTTTACTCCTCCTGTATGAGCAGACCCCTGACAAATAAAAGTCAGCACACCCACCCCTAAACATCTTCCCCTAGGGGACAGGCCCTAGCAGGTCGATTTTGGATGAAGACAAGAGTTCAATTGAATTCATTTCAACTCAATACACCTGTAGATGAATCCCTGAGGGAGGATTCAGCAGTCATGTTCAGGCTTGTTCCTGTTAGAGCTCTATATCAACTCTGGTTTCAGTCAGCTGACGTCTGGTGGCCTTTAATTAGAACTAGCTCATGCTAAGGAAATAGTCCTTACATACACAAGCCTGTATTCTCTAAGGCAAAGTTATAGCCTTCTGTTTGGAATAGATTTAATGTGATATTACTGAATGTACTGTTTAGTTCTGAAGAGAGGATGCTTTCCACACACTGCAAGAACTCATCTCTGGAGTCAAACTTCATGAAGCATTTTAACTACACCATATCCTGGCTCCACGCACCTGCAGCTCACTAATTTAACTTCCAACAATTTACGTCCTCACACGCAGTGAATTGCTCTCATGTTCTGATGTTTTGTCTATTTACCAGAGAATTTGTTGCCTGATACAAATCAAACGTAACTAGTCGCGTCTCTACAGTAACATTAAATCATAGGTTCTCTAATAGAGAATCTCCATCCATGACCATTGATTCCCTCAGCAGTCTGACTTCCTGTATGTATTCAAAAAGTGACGCATGAGACGGCTTCATGGACCATGATGACACGCGCACCAACCCGACCTTTAAGATAAAACTCTCTCAAGACAACATGACGCACACATGTCTACGTCTCCCCTGGACACATTTCTCTTGTCACAGCGCCACGAGATAAATCACATCACTCCCTCCCTCACAGAGACAAGAGAGAGAGATAGAAAACTGAGGACGGCGGGAAGGAGGCCGAGAGGGGAAGGGAGATGGGCAGAGAGGTGGAGGTTTCTGAGGTAGGCAGCTTCCTGCCAACAGTCAGAATGGGGAAGTAATGTGGTGAATTGGCTGATCACAACACCATCTGTAGCCCTACCCCTCACTGCACAGCACACACACACTGACAGGTGGTAAAACTCCATGGTGCTGAATGACCTAAGCCATACAACCATAGAAGAACAGTCACTTTATATTCTGCTGAGAGAGAATTATGTCTGAAAATAATATGGAGACACCACACACACTCACTGGTATATCCACGTTAACGTCCGACCCATCCAGCAGCAGCACACGGCAGGTGATTGCATCCTTGTCGGTCCCAGCCGCCGGGATGTGCACCGCCGCTCCCCCGGTCACCACGGCGGGCGCGTGGACGACCTGCTGCTGGTGCGCGAGGAGCGCGGGGTTCGCGGTTCCTCCTCTTCCTTTCCCGTCCCGTTCGTCCGCTGTCTGAAACCGTCTGCGCGAGCGGTGGCTGAACGTCCGGCGTAGGAAGCCCATCATCTTTCCAATTGTTAATTCTACCCACAGCGCGAGCACCGTGTTCGGTGTCCACGGGGAGGCTTACTACACGGAAACAATGTGTGTGGCGTTTGTCCCACTGCCACCACCCCGGGGCGAAGAGTCCCTCACCGCAGGCACGGAGACATCAGGCTGCCGATGAATCCTGAAATTCGGCGGGAATCACCAGCCGCATAATTGAGCAGGACCCGACAATTCGGCATTAAAAAAAGCAACCAGTTGAATTTCCCAATCATGTATTATGTTTCAATAGTGAACTCACTCACGGAAGCACACCCCCCTCTTCGTCTCCTCTCACCGTTTGTCCCCGCTCGCACACCTGCTGTTGTACGGATTGAGAAATGTCGAGCAGCTCCGCAGCAGGCGTCCCTAGTCTCACATACCGAGGAATGAGGTTACAGTCTCCCGGCACGCGCTTACCCAAACCCGTGCTCGGTATTATTTAATCCTCTCACGAAGAACCGAAACTGCTCCACCTCACAGGTAAGTCAACCAGAGGAACTGGACAAACAGCATGCTTTGCGCCTGCGTAAAAACAACGCAGAACAAACTTTTTTTTTTAATATAAGGGGCCAGGCTGTGTCAGCGAAGCAGCGCTCCCTGCCGGCCAGAGGCGACACCACAAGAGGGACAATGTAATGTTGAGGACAAGCAAAAAATAATGCAATTTCAGAACAAACCGGTAGGATTATGGTTTAGCCGAGGGATTCAAGCAGAAAGAAACACACACACACCAGTGAAAGTGCAGAGAGTTCACCTCTCCTAAAACAAATATATTCATTTTACTAACTCCCGATATCTGCCTGCTATGGTTGTTTATTAGTAATGGCTGTACAACAGACTGTACAACATGGTCTGGGACTTATGTTGGCACTGAACTGGAGCATGCAGACATTTATATTTACCTTTTAGTCATTTAGCAGACGCTCTTGGGAATCGAACCCACAACCCTGGCGTTGCACACACCATGCTCTACCAACTGAGCCACAGGGAAAGCCCATCTAGGGCAGGTAACTGGAATGTGTTTAAATGGCATCTAACTGCACTGCAGTTTTGATATGTACAGGCGACTCTACAGACCACAAATATACATAAAAATGGACCTGGAACTGATATTACATATTATCTTTCATCTGTAAAATTCACTCTGAGAATGCAAGATACGATCAACTGACTTTTACTACATCAACAAACAGACAAAGAGCTCCACGTAGATGTCAGTGTGTTTATTCAGTGTCAATAATTTAGGGAAGGTGGGAGCGGGGGTAGTGTGTGGTGGCTCTGGCAGTGTTAGTCTCCACTGTGAATCCACCGAAAGCCTCAACACTCTCCCAACAAGAGACAGACCAGTCAATCTTATAGCCGCCACTCAGGAGGAACTGAGATAGTCTTCAGTCACTCATACAGTAGCACTTTGGTCCCAGAGTATAAAAAATAAACTAAAAAGACCTTTACAGTACATGGTCCTTCCCTGCTAGCGGTGCTCTATGGCTAGCATAAGGATAGGACTAGCTGAGCACATTCGGCACTATGGCTCGTTATGTGCTGTAGCAACAGAAGGCTAGCCGTTGCCGAGCACTTAAGGCTAGTGGAGTGCTATGGCTCTCTACAGCCTAGCGGTCCTCTTCTCCTGTTAGCCTAGCGCTGAGGCTAGCTGTCCCCCCATCCTCCTGTTAGCCTAGCATTGTGGCTAGCTGTCCCCCCCACCTCTTGTTAGCCTAGCATTGTGCCTAGCATTGTGGCTAGCTGTCCCCCCACCTCTTGTTAGCCTAGCATTGTGCCTAGCTGTCCCCCCCATCCTCCTGTTAATGGTCCGTTAGCAGTGCTGAAGGTGGTGCTGCAGAATGCTCTCCTCTCTCTCTCTGTAGACACGCAGGATGGCCTCACACATAAACCGGAACTGACACTTGAACACAAACATAAAAACAGTCCAGTCACACAACAAACATACCAAAGGAAGTTGCAGACATAGTCATTAGGGTTTCAATGCTGATCTTGGGAGGAGAGTAGCTAATGGTTAGACGTATAGGCGCATGTGTACCGTGGTTTGGATCATCATGGCCCTCTGGTCTCGGAGCATCCTGATAATGTCCAGAGGGAACACAGGTCGACCGCTCTCCAACAGCGACAACGCCGTCTCCATGGTAATGAGAACACCTGTACGCCCAATCCCTGCGCTGCAATTACATCAACAACATACATGAGGTGTTATAAATCTTGTAACCCTAGTGTGAGTGTGTGTGTGTGTGTGTGTACCTGCAGTGCACCATAAGTGGTGTGTCTCCTGTCCTCTCTCTAACAGAGGTGATGAACAGCAAGAAGTCTGAGGGGTCATCAGGTACACCATGGTCTGGCCATGCTACATACTGCAGGTGGGTCACCGAACGCTCCTCTCCCAGCTGGAAACACACACACACACACACACACACACACACGTTTAGGAAAAACATAGACGGAAAACAGCTGAGAGAACACACCCCCCCATCTGTCTCATCAAAGATATTTTCATAAATTAAATTAACTTGGATATGTGATGATTAATGGGAGATGGATGAGATATGAGAAAGAAACTGAGAAATGTGTAGGGTATGGTAACTCGTTAGTTTCTGTGATGAGGGAGAGATGGAGGAGAGATGAGGCGAGATGGAGGAGAGATGGAGGGATAGAGGAGGAGAGATGAGGCGAAATGGAGGGATAGAGGAGGAGAGATAGAGGAGAGATGGAGGGATAGAGGAGGAGAGATGAGGCGAAATGGAGGGATAGAGGAGGAGAGATGGAGGAGAGATGAGGCGAAATGGAGGGATAGAGGAGGAGAGATGAGGCGAGATGGAGGAGGGATAGAGGAGGAGAGATGAGGCGAGATGGAGGAGGGATAGAGGAGGAGAGATGAGGCGAGATGGAGGAGGGATAGAGGAGGAGAGATGAGGCGAGATGGAGGAGTAGAGAGATGAGAGATGGACGAGAGTAGAGGTAGAGATGAGGAGAGGGAGAGATGGAGGAATGTGTTGTCCAGCCTGTGGTCCATGCAGGGATTAACTGACAGCCAGAGGAACAGACAGGTCTGCACAGCAGTGTAGTGTTGTGTGTGTGTGTGTACTCTTTGGCAGGCTATTATTGTAAAGGAGAACTCTGTGGTGTAAAGGTAAATAAGCACAATGCCAATGGAAGCAGAAACACATGGAGCTGGATGGGGATAGTTTGGTCAATGTTTCCTGTGGAGAACACACATATGGCACACACACACACACCTCCTGTTATGTGAGCCAGGTCATGTTTGTGTGTTACCTGTGTGTGTGTTAGGGTGAATTGGCGTGTGACGTAGGCCAGGTTGCATTCCTCAGAGTGGCAGCTGACCCTCAGGTACCCATAATCCCTCACTTCAGGAGGGTGTGGCCAGTACTGGTGGCACTTAGTCTGAAACACACACACACACACGATTGATTTTGACATTCATTAATATTGATTTACTATAGAGGCTGTAATCTTTAAGCTCTGAGAAATGTTATTTTACTGAGCTGTGTTCCATATTTCTGAGTCAGTGCTTCACTCACTGTGTTCTCCCAAACATCTCAGGACATTCTCAGGGCCAGTACTTATATTACATCAGGAGATGAGTGGAAACTGACTGTCAGTCTGAATGTGTGTGTGTGTGTGTGTGTGTGTGTGTGAAAAACCAGGGCACTTGTGGAATATCAGCAAGACAATCAATTAGTGAGAGCTTCAGGTTACCAAGCAACAGGCAGGCAAAGACGCAGACAGCGACTCAATGAGCCTGGGACCTTGGTAAATCTGTGTGTGCTGTATCCATTCTCATTCAGTAAATGTACGTTTCACTCTTTGAAAGAGAGAGAGAGAGAGGGTCCGTGTGCATACCCGTCCTCTCTCGGTGAGTGTGGTGAGCATGACGATGGTGTGTGTGTGTTGCTCCCACACACTCTGCCAGAAGTGAGTGCAGGTCTGAGGCAGCGGTCCTTGAGCTGCAATGTAGCGCAGACACACACCAGACCCTGGGGGCACCACCTGAGACACACACACACACACACACACACACACACACACACACACACACACACACCATGACTATACACAAACACAAGCCAACAAGGACAACAAACACACACACACACACACTACACAAATACAGCATCACTATACACAAACCAACAAGAACACATATTACACAAATACAGCATCACTATACACAAACCAACAAGGACATTTACATTTTTTTAAACATTTTAGTCATTTAGCAGACGCTCTTATCCAGAGCGACTTACAGTAGTGCAACACCAAACACAGTGTGTACTGACCGTGATGTGGCTTGCATTGATGTAGTCCTCTTGGTCCTGAAGTACCACTCTGGAGACGTCATCTGACAGAACAAAGAGTTAGAGATGGAGTCAGAACCAGGGCCCTCCAGACCCACCCAAACCACAGTACCAGCACAACAAACAAAGCACCAGTGTGCTGTCCTCCAGCTCCACAGATTCAGGACATTAGGGAAGATGGGTACACTGGCATGCCCAGTCACTCCTACTAGGACACACAACTGTGTGTGAGATGGTGTGTGTACTCACAGGGCAGCACGTCCTTGTATCTGTTCTTGTCTGTGTTCTCAGGGAGACGAGCGCAGGCTACTGACAGGCCAGGCTTCCTCATGTACAGGTTCTACAACACACACATCACCACCATCACTCACCATGCTCTTCTGTCTGGATTGTCAGCAGCAGGTCTTATTGACAAGTTATTCCCAAAGTGCATCTGTTACATTTAACACAGAAGCAAGTCCCTTTCATAGTGTTGTTGTCTAACTAAAACACACCTCGAAGTGGAAGGTGAGAGTGCCTGTCTGGATTCCCCTCTCCAGTTGTTTCATGGACTCTTCAAGTGTCTGGGCTTGTTCTGATTGGCCAGGCAGAAGCAGTGGCTCACCGTGTGATTGGCCAGTCAGAGACAGGGCAGAGGGAAACTGCAGCAGGGGTGCCACACGCCCTGGACCTAAACACACACACACACACACACACACAGTGTGTTACCTGCATCAGTGTCTGGCTAGCAGGCCCATTCTCTTGCTCTCTCTAGTGTGTGTTACCTTTGCGTCGTATAAGCAGAGCCAGCTCTCTGGAGTGGGACTCTCTGCTGGCTCTTATAAACATGACCACCTGGTCATGCGTGTGTTCAGAGATGTCACGACCGTTGATCAGCACGACCTGGTCACCTTCCAACAACCTGGGCTCAACCCGCCCCGCCTACAATCAATTCAACAAGTCAAATCACATTGGATTCATCTAAAGTACTGTTTACAAATGCATTATCTACACAGATAAACCAGAAGACATGTCACTTACAGGGGAGTCAGGGTTGACCTGGGATATGGCCAGGGACATCTTCTGGTCCACGCCACCCTGAGAAGAGGAACAGTCAGGGATACAGGAATGGTACTGCATGTAAGAGAGTAGGTGTGTGATTAATTGAAGGGGAGACTCACTTTGACATTGAAACCAAACTTTCCGTCGTGATCAGGAGCGAGACGCACCAATAGCAGGTCGCCATCCCCCAGAGCACGCTGCAACACACACAGATTAGATACTTTATCACAAACACATGATCACACCCTTGTCTGTCTGGGTAACTGACCTTGTCCCGGTAGTGAGAGGTGGCCTTAATGTCTTCCTCTCCTGTGCCGATGTCATCAACCTGCGACCATCCGCCTCCTTGGCTGTGAGTGCCAGAAACACCGAGATAGATACGGTGTTCAGAACTGACTCCAACATGAGAATGTACTTTACACTGATACACACACGATATGAAATTGTGTGTGTCTGACCTGTGTGTAGGCGTGCCCTCCTGGCTGCCCCTGCTGCTGCTGAGGGAGACCCTGTAGGTGTAAAAGACATCCTCCCCCTCCGACACGTCTCGCAGGTCATTGTTCAGCTCCACTGAGGAGGGGCGGGGTTTACGGGCGCCATGACGCACACGAGGACTCCGCCTAACAGAGAGATACAGAGACAAGGTACGATGAAGTTACCCCTAGTCACAGCTACCCCTTACATGGTATCTCCTGCTGCAGCAGTGTGTGAGGCTGTGGTGTGGGTAGTACCAGTTGGGTGTGAGCGGGGGGGATCGGGACGGTAGGCTCTTGGTCTCCAGGTGTTCTGACGAGGTGGATCCCCTCAGAGCTGGGTTCCACTCCATCCCACCCATCACTTTCTTACACACTGGACCACTGCAGAGGAGACGAGGGTGTGTGTGTGTGCAGATGAGTAAAAGAAAGACAGAAAGATAGTGTGTGTGTGTGTGTGTGCGCGCTTGCCTGTCTGTTTTAGTGTTGCCCAAGGCCCAGTGTTGTGAGAGCAGCTTGTTGTGTATCTGGGTTGCCAGGTTGGTGTGGTGTGGGCTACGGGTTGCCAGGTTGGTGTGGAAGAAGCAGTGATGGTCTACACATGACCTCCACAGGTTCTTACAGGCCCTGGGGCACGGCAGGACCAGGCTCACCACACAGTCCTGCGTCTCCCCCTGGAACACACACAGGTTATGAAGACAACACTAAGGTCAGCCAATAGGAGAGCAGGACACAATTTTGAGCCAATCAGGACTCACATGTTTGCGTCTGAGCTGCATAAGGAAGCGTTTCCTCTTGAAGGATATCTTGATGATGTTCACCCTGCAGGAGACAATACACACTCAGGGTATGTATTTGCATGCGGTGTGTGTGTGTGTGTGTGTCTGATCAGAAGTCCAGGTGCTCACCAGGGGAAGAAACTGGAGCAAATCATGTTACAGAAGATAGCCACGCCCCCTGAGGCCAATCCCACCAATAGAGGGGAACTGTTGGAGTCCTGAGAGAAAGAAAGAGATGGAAACATGAGAGGGAGAAGAGGGAAGACGAGGGCGAGTCAGAGGGAGACATATGGAGGTACTTACCATGGCAGTGTGTAGCTCCACTCCATACAGCTCCAGAGTTCTTGCTGTGTTGAGAAAACACAGCTCTGCCTCACTCTGCTTCAGCCCCCTGAAACAGCACATGAGTAGGATAGGTTGGTATCAGCTCCACCATGTCCTCTAGTAGGCTAGGGGGGTGCTGTACACGTGCCTGGCCTGGGTGTGGGTGTGTACCTGTGCCCTGGGTACAGAGCCTCCACTCTAGACAGGAAGTCATCATCCTGCTCTGGGAGGAAGTGGCTTTTGGACAGGTAACCAGGGAGAAGGTCTGGGGAGTAGTCGCCTAGCTCAGCTACAACACAGAGAGAGAAAGGGGAGAAAGAGAGAGAAGGGGAGAGAGAGAGGGGGTGAGAGAGAGAGCAAGAGAAGGGGTGAGAGAGAGAGGGGGGATGAGAGAGGGGGGTAAAACAGATTGTTAAACACCCAGACAGACAACACACTAAAAAGACCAAAGAAGAGTAACTTACACTGCACAGCATAGGAGGCCAGTACTACAGCTGCACTCAGAGGACACTTCAACCTGCAGGACACACACACACACTTTCTCAATGTAATGTCACATTGTTTACACCACTAGGTGGAGTAAGAGGGAATGCATGTGAAGGTGGGAGCTCGTAATGTGTCTGACCTGCCCTCTCTGATGTCACTTCTGATCTGGAGGAAGTACATATGTCTGAAGACACACAGGACAGTAGAGGAGACTTATTATCTGAATCACACATGTACAGTACAAGCTAATGTCACACACACACCCTCTAAATAGTCTACAGGTACACACACACACACTCTACATAGTCTACAGGTACACACACACAGACACACACACACACACACAGGGGCTCTGAAACCAGGTCTCCAATAGGAGAACCCAACCTCTTGACCATTAGACCAAGAGGAAATTCCCTATTGGGCCAAAGGTTCCAGTGAGTTTGAAGTGGCAGGCAGGGCTACCTCATCCCGAGACCATGATCTCTCCTCATGTCCATACCTAGTCTGGTCATGCTGTAGAGAGTTGGGGTCTGAGATGAAGAATCGGACTCGGAGGGTCAGGTAGAATGGAGAGACAACTCCTGTAGGACAGAGACTCTGTTAGACACAGCCCAATGACCTCACCTCTGACCTTAACCCGACCGTCACCCCTGACCTTAATAATCCGTCACCCATGACCGTAAAAACCGTCACCCCTGACCTTAATAATCCGTCACCCCTGGCCTTAATAATCCGTCACCCCTGGCCTTAATAATCCGTCACCCCTGGCCTTAATAATCCGTCACCCCCGGCCTTAATAATCCGTCACCCCCGACCTTAATAATCCGTCACCCCCGGCCTTAATAATCCGTCACCCCTGGCCTTAATAATCCGTCACCCCTGACCTTAATAATCCGTCACCCCTGACCTTAATAATCCGTCACCCCTGACCTTAATAATCCGTCACCCCTGACCTTAATAATCCGTCACCCCTGACCTTAATAATCCGTCACCCCTGACCTTAATAATCCGTCACCCCTGACCTTAATATGACCCCGACAGTCTCCTCACCCCTTCCACAGAATTCAATCTTATATTTATCAAAATGCTCACTGGGCTAAACAGTAGGGCGTCACTGGGCTAAACAGTAGGGCGTCACTGGGCTAAACAGTAGGGCGTCACTGGGCTAAACAGTAGGGCGTCACTGGGCTAAACAGTAGGGCGTCACTGGGCTAAACAGTAGGGCGTCACTGGGCTAAACAGTAGGGCGTCACTGGGCTAAACAGTAGGGCGTCACTGGGCTAAACAGTAGGGCGTCACTGGGCTCAGGCTAAACAGTAGGGCGTCACGGGGCTCAGGCTAAACAGTAGGGCGTCACTGGGCTCAGGCTAAACAGTAGGGCGTCACTGGGCTCAGGCTAAACAGTAGGGCGTCACTGGGCTAAACAGTAGGGCGTCACTGGGCTCAGGCTAAACAGTAGGGCGTCACTGGGCTAAACAGTAGGGCGTCACTGGGCTCAGGCTAAACAGTAGGGCGTCACCGGGCTCAGGCTAAACAGTAGGGCGTCACCGGGCTCAGGCTAAACAGTAGGGCGTCACTGGGCTCAGGCTAAACAGTAGGGCGTCACTGGGCTCAGGCTAAACAGTAGGGCGTCACTGGGCTCATGCTAAACAGTAGGGCGTCACCGGGCTCAGGCTAAACAGTAGGGCGTCACTGGGCTCATGCTAAACAGTAGGGCGTCACTGGGCTCATGCTAAACAGTAGGGCGTCACTGGACTAAACAGTAGGGCGTCACTGGGCTCAGGCTAAACAGTAGGGCGTCACGGGGCTCAGGCTAAACAGTAGGGCGTCACCGGGCTCAGGCTAAACAGTAGGGCGTCACCGGGCTCAGGCTAAACAGTAGGGTGTCACCGGGCTCAGGCTAAACAGTAGGGCGTCACTGGGCTAAACAGTAGGGCGTCACTGGGCTAAACAGTAGGGTGTCACTGGGCTCAGGCTAAACAGTAGGGCGTCACTGGGCTCAGGCTAAACAGTAGGGCGTCACTGGGCTAAACAGTAGGGTGTCACTGGGCTCAGGCTAAACAGTAGGGCGTCACCGGGCTCAGGCTAAACAGTAGGGCGTCACCGGGCTCAGGCTAAACAGTAGGGCGTCACCGGGCTCAGGCTAAACAGTAGGGCGTCACCGGGCTCAGGCTAAACAGTAGGGTGTCACTGGGCTCAGGCCAAGGTCTCATTTAGTGTTTCTTACCTTTCAGCTGCTTCTTCAGTGGTTTGTTGGCCTCCAGCCACCTCTGCAAGACAAACTATGTTAATCAAGACATGATGCTACATTCACCATCTGTTGTGTGAGTTTTAGAGTATTCACTAAGTATGTGTAGCTACTCACAGGAGAGTGTGTTTGAGCTGTGTTAGTGTAGCTACTCACAGGAGAGTGTGTTTGAGCTGTGTTAGTGTAGCTACTCACAGGAGAGTGTGTTTGAGCTGTGTTAGTGTAGCTACTCACAGGAGTGTGTGTTTGAGCTGTGTTAGTGTAGCTACTCACAGGAGAGTGTGTTTGAGCTGTGTTAGTGTAGCTACTCACAGGAGAGTGTGTTTGAGCTGTGTTAGTGTAGCTACTCACAGGAGAGTGTGTTTGAGCTGTGTTAGTGTAGCTACTCACAGGAGAGTGTGTTTGAGCTGTGTTAGTGTAGCTACTCACAGGAGTGTGTGTTTGAGCTGTGTTAGTGTAGCTACTCACAGGAGAGTGTGTTTGAGCTGTGTTAGTGTAGCTACTCACAGGAGAGTGTGTTTGAGCTGTGTTAGTGTAGCTACTCACAGGAGAGTGTGTTTGAGCTGTGTTAGTGTAGCTACTCACAGGAGAGTGTGTTTGAGTGACGATGGTGGTGTTGGAGTCTCGTAGCTGCAGACTGAAGAAGTGTCTCTCCAGCAGACCCAGCTGGTTACACACCTGCTCCAGCAAAACCTCACCTGCATCCTGCTTCTGAGAGACGCAAAACACACCTTACACACACACTGACTGACTCCCGGTATGTTTGTGTGTGTGTGTGTGTGTGTGTGTGTGTGTGTGTGTGTGTGTGTGTGTGATATTGCAGTACAGTGTGTTTTGGTAAAGCTTTTCTAGTGAGTGTGTTCTCCATGTCAAGGTTGTGTGTTGACTGTGTGTACTCACGTTGACTGTAAAGGTCTGGATAGTGTTGTCCAGTAGTTGAACCAAACACAGTAGATCAGGTTTGGGCATGTCTGTTACCGCGGGTTACTCAACCTCTTACACACACACACACACACACACACACACACACATCTATCAGAGTCCAAAATGTGCACGCACAGCAGTATTCTAGAATATTGGACCATTGGCTTTCATACTTCTCAATGCGGCTCGAGATATTTCTCCAACTGTCAACACATTCAAATCAATAGAGGGACGCGTATGCTGAGCCGCGTTGGTTAGGAATGTTGGGGAGGTACCGTTATGGCTGTGTGTTCCCTCCGCGGACAGTGGTCTCAGAGCTGCGTAGCTATGTCACAATGGGACGCGGGACTGTCACGTCTCTCTGTGTCTTTGCACTCTGAATTACGCGTCACTCACTCACTCACACACACACACACACACACACACACACACACACACACAACCCTCAGTCCATCTCTCCACAACCTGGGGAGAGATAAAACACACATCTTAATGAAACACCTCCAGACTCTGGAAACTGGGATGATATCTGCTCATGTAGTTTAGCCACTCCCTAAGGATGACATCATCTGCAGTGAACAGCCCCTTTTCTACTTCACACACTGAGTAATGCAGTGTGTCTGTGAAGCAGTATCATGCTACACTGAGTAATGCAGTGTGTCTGTGAAGCAGTATCATGCTACACTGAGTAATGCAGTGTGTCTGTGAAGCAGTATCATGCTACACTGAGTAATGCAGTGTGTCTGTGAAGCAGTATCATGCTACACTGAGTAATGCAGTGTGTCTGTGAAGCAGTATCATGCTACACTGAGTAATGCAGTGTGTCTGTGAAGCAGTATCATGCTACACTGAGTAATGCAGTGTGTCTGTGAAGCAGTATCATGCTATAATGAGTAATGCAGTGTCTGTGAAGCAGTATCATGCTACACTGAGTAATGCAGTGTGTCTGTGAAGCAGTATCATGCTACACTGAGTAATGCAGTGTGTCTGTGAAGCAGTATCATGCTACACTGAGTAATGCAGTGTGTCTGTGAAACAGTATCATGCTACACTGAGTAATGCAGTGTGTCTGTGAAACAGTATCATGCTACACTGAGTAATGCAGTGTGTCTGTGAAACAGTATCATGCTACACTGAGTAATGCAGTGTGTCTGTGAAGCAGTATCATCTACACTGAGTAATGCAGTGTGTATCTGAAGCAGTATCATCCTACACTGAGTAATGCAGTGTGTCTGTGAAGCAGTATCATGCTACACTGAGTAATGCAGTGTGTCTGTGAAGCAGTATCATGCTACACTGAGTAATGCAGTGTGTCTGTGAAGCAGTATCATGCTACACTGAGTAATGCAGTGTGTCTGTGAAACAGTATCATGCTACACTGAGTAATGCAGTGTGTCTGTGAAGCAGTATCATGCTACACTGAGTAATGCAGTGTGTCTGTGAAGCAGTATCATCTACACTGAGTAATGCAGTGTGTATCTGAAGCAGTATCATCCTACACTGAGTAATGCAGTGTGTCTGTGAAGCAGTATCATGCTATAATGAGTAATGCAGTGTGTCTGTGAAGCAGTATCATGCTACACTGAGTAATGCAGTGTGTCTGTGAAGCAGTATCATGCTACACTGAGTAATGCAGTGTGTCTGTGAAGCAGTATCATGCTACACTGAGTAATGCAGTGTGTCTGTGAAGCAGTATCATGCTACACTGAGTAATGCAGTGTGTCTGTGAAGCAGTATCATGCTACACTGAGTAATGCAGTGTGTCTGTGAAGCAGTATCATGCTACACTGAGTAATGCAGTGTGTCTGTGAAGCAGTATCATGCTACAATGAGTAATGCAGTGTGTCTGTGAAGCAGTATCATGCTATAATGAGTAATGCAGTGTGTCTGTGAAGCAGTATCATTCTATAATGAGTAATGCAGTGTGTCTGTGAAGCAGTATCATTCTATAATGAGTAATGCAGTGTGTCTGTGAAGCAGTATCATCCTACAATGACTAATGCAGTGTGCATGTTGGTAATACATTATTATCTGTCCAGAGTCTGAACATGTCCTTTTTTCCCTGTTCTCTCCTCCGCCCTGTGCAGACTGCTGAATGATAAGAATGTTAAATATTGTCAGAGACAAGCTAGTCCATCCACAGGCCTAGGAACTGATCTCAGATCTACATGCACACACACGAGCTGCAGTGTTGTTTACACAACAGTTCTACTGGGCATCAACCCACGCTTTTAATAACAGCCCTGTGTGTGTGCTTGTTCATGTAGGCTAAGGGGAGTGGGCCAGGTCTTTTTGTAGGTCTTTGTAGGTCTCTCTCTCTCTCTCTCTCTCTCTCTCTCTCTCTCTCTCTCTCTCACTCACACACGTTAATGTTTGGACTCACTCTGAATACATTACAGTGAGTAGAGCGCTCTCTCACGCCTGATTTTCCATAATGATAATGACATTCACACCAGTTACAATTGAGCTGCCTAAACTATTTTAGGACAGAGTTGTTTGCCAAGTCTAGACTTGAGTGGGCAGTATTGGTATACAACATTGCCTATTTAAAGTGTGTCAGCTAGGCCTGAGATTTGCTCCTGGTTGCATTGGCGAACTTGTTTTCAGATGAGCAACGTTATCTCGGTTATCGATTAAACTAGTGTATCGCAATGATTAACACGGAGAATAAGATAACGTCCGATATACTACATGGTAGGTTATTTGAAACATACAGCCTCGACGTGGACTTTAAACTAAGTAGTCTCTATGAACGACCAACATAAACGTAGCCTAATGTTATAGGTTATTCTGCTGCTACGCTCAACATGCCATTCAGCAACTTTAACGTTACTTCACTTCGGATATCAAGTTGTTCCTGGAGGATTGTTATGAGAACACAGACAATCTAGCTTGAGAAGATCAGTTAAAATACCTCGGTAGTCCTGGATTTGGAAACTTTGTCATGTCCGTTGATACTATCGCTGTTAAAAACCTTGGAACTGGGTGCGTCGCGCGGGCAGGTGGAGGTAAACATCGGTAAATGTCCGGAAAGAGATATTCCGGCGGCCCCGCCTCTTCACAATGCGCGCTCCCGCCTTGGTGGATGCGTGTTCTGGTCCTCAACCACCCCCGCTGTAGGCTACAGCAGATCATATTCTTTCATCAGAGGAAGAAGATATCATGTAATCTGTTCACGCAGCCCCGCAGAACTGTAGAATGACACTGATTCACCAGAACAAGGGGTGGAATATACTTTGAAAAAAAGCTCAACTTCCAGAGATGTGAAAGTGAAACTCGGTCGAGGTTCTTGGCTGGTCCGCAAAAGAGTGGAGTCCCTCAGGTTTTGTTCATTGGGACTACTTTGGGATCGCATCATTCTTTCCTTCCTTCCTTGAAGTAGCCTAGGTTACTTATTCATAGGAGAAAAGGAATGGTGCCTCAGCATAGCTTCCACATGTCCTGTCGTGAGGAGGCTCATCCATGGTCCAGTCAGGGGCTCGCTTCCTCTCCTAAAGCAGCGTCATCTCCTTGTCCCCTCTCCTTTATCTCAGTAGTCTAATGACTCCATCTCATTGTCTCATCTCCTCGTTCATCTGTACTCATCCATAAAGTCAGATATTTCCAGTTTTTCCATTCCCGGGTAGATGAAGAAAATGAAACCTGTCTGATTACATCCCCAATTAAAATGTGACTTTCTATCCGATCGAGACAATCATATTACTATCAATGTACCGGTCTCTGTCCTAACAGAATATGTTGTAATCCTATGTCAAACAGCCTGAGATGCAGCCTGTTATTTAATCCCATAGAACCTCTCTGGGGTCCTGCTGCCATCTACAGGGAAGACGAGGTACTGCTGAAGCGGGTGTTTGTTATTTTCTTTCAATTCGTGTCGAATTAATTTGTAGACAACCAGGTGAGGGGAGATCCTAACTAATCAATGGCGTTAATTGATCAATCAAGTACAAGGGAGGAGCAACAATCCGCAGACACTCGGCCCAGCTAGGACAGGGGTGGGCAAACTTTTTAGTTCGAGGGCCGCACAGATTGTTGGGGGAACTGATTTGTTTGTCAAAATCAATTTGCAGGCCAGAAAAGGGGGTTATTTGAACATCTATACTGTAGGTCCATTATAATTTATATAAATATATACTGTAGGTTCATTAAAATTTATATAAATATATACTGTAGGTCCATTATAATTTATATAAATCTATACTGTAGGTCCATTATAATTTATATAATATAGTGTAGGTCCATTATAATTTATATATACTGTAGGTCCATTATAATTTATATAAATATATAGTGTAGGTCCATTATACTTTATATAAATATATAGTGTAGGTCCATTATACTTTACATAAATATATAGTGTAGGTCCATTGTAATTTATATAAATCTATAGTGTAGGTCCATTATAATTTATATAAATCTATACTGTAGGTCCATTATAATTTATATAAATATATAGTGTAGGTCCATTATACTTTATATAAATATATAGTGTAAGTCCATTGTAATTTATATAAATATATAGTGTAGATCCATTGTAATTTATATAAATATATAGTGTAGGTCCATTGTAATTTATAGAAATATATAGTGTAGGTCCATTGTAATTTATATAAATATATAGTGTAGGTCCATTATAATTTATATAAATATATAGTGTAGGTCCATTATAATTTATATAAATATATAGTGTAGGTCCACTATAATTTATATAAATATATACTGTAGGTCCATTATACTTTATATAAATATATACTGTAGGTCCATTATACTTTATATAAATATATAGTGTAGGTCCATTATAATTTATATAAATATATAGTGTAGGTGTAACGATCGTCGCCTGGTGACGAGGAAGCGGACCAAAACGCAGCTGGGAGCGAACACATGTTTATTGAACACACTGGAATTAAACATGTACACAAAATCAAGAAAATTGTCGATACGTTACGTGCTCAAAACAAAGAGACAACAACCCACAAACATCGTGGGGGGAAAAAGGAACTTAAATATGATTCCCCAATCAGAGGCAACTAGCGACAGCTGTCTCTGATTGGGAATCAACAGAACCCAACATAGAATTACGCCCCAAAGCAAGGCTATACCAAAACCATAGAAAATAAACTATAGAAATGCCACACCCTGACCAAAATAGAAGAGTTCACCTGGTCAGGGCGTGACAGTACCCCCCCTCCAACGGTGCGTACTCCCGGCGCACCAACCTAAAGTCTATTAGGGGGGGGGACCCGGGTGGGCGCCTCACCCTCGGTGGAGGCTCTGGCCCCGGGCGTGTTTCTCCCCCTGCCTCCACCCTAGCCCTACCCCTCTGGCCCGGACTGGACCACGGTGGAGCGGCATGCTCAGGCTCCGGAGCGGAGCCGCCGACCGGAACAGGACTGGTCACCGGTGGACCGGACACAGGCCGTGCCGGACTGTGGACACGCGCCGTGGGCCTGGTGCGGGGAACAGGGACGGGCCGGACAGGACCGGGGACACGCACCACCAACCTGGTGCGGGGAGCAGGGACGGGCCGGACTGGCCTGGGGACACGCACCACCAACCTGGTGCGGGGAGCAGGGACGGGCCGGACTGGACTGGGGACACGCACCACTGGCTTGGTGCGGGGAGCAGGGACGGGCCGGACTGGACTGGGCTGGGGACACGCACCACTAACCTGGTGCGGGGAGCAGGAATGGGCCGGACAGGACTGGGGACACGCACCACTAACCTGGTGCGGGGAGCAGGGACGGGCCGGACTGGACTGGGGACACGCACCACTGTCTTGGTGCGGGGAGCAGGGACGGGCCGGACTGGACTGGGGACACGCACCACTGGCTTGGTGCGGGGAGCAGGAATGGGCCGGACAGGACTGGGGACACGCACCACTAACCTGGTGCGGGGAGCAGGGACGGGCCGGACTGGACTGGGGACACGCACCACTAACCTGGTGCGGGGAGCAGGGCCGGGCCGGACTGGGGACACGCACCACTAACCTGGTGCGGGGAGCAGGGACGGGCCGGACTGGACTGGGGACACGCACCACTAACCTGGTGCGGGGAGCAGGGACGGGCCGGGCCGGACTGTGAACACGTACTGGTGACCTGAAGCGTGGAGCTGGTTTAGCCACTCGTCCTAGCTGGATGCCCATCCTAGCACGGCATGTGCTGGGCATGTCCACCGGATGCACCGGGCTGTGCGGGCGCACTGGCGACAGCGCGCAACTCCGCTTCCCATGGCTTGGTGCGGGGAGCAGGGACGGGCCGGACAGGACTGGGGACACGCACCGTGGGCTTGGTGCGGGGAACAGGAACGGGCCAGACAGGACTGTGAACACGCACTGGTGACCTGAAGCGTGGAGCCGGTTTAGCCACTCGTCCTGGCTGGATGCCCATCCTAGCACGGCATGTGCTGGGCATGTCCACCGGACGCACCGGGCTGTGCGGGCGCACTGGCGACACAGCGCGCAACTCCGCATACCATGGCTCCTCCTCCAGATCTTCCCTCTGCAGGTCCTCAATCAAACGCCTCATCTCCTTCTCTTCCTCCGCCGTCATTCCCCACGAGAGCAGTGGTCTGGGCTCTTCCTCTGCCCTTCCGGACTACCCCATTAGCCCCCCCCCCCAATTTTCTTGGGGCTGTTTTCCGGGCCTCCTCGACCGCCGCCTGCGACTCCGTCTACCGGCTGGCTTTTCCTCCTCGACCTGGGAATCCGTCCGCCAGGGTCCTCTCCCCGACATGATCTTTTCCCAGGTCCAGAACTCCTTCCCCTCGCGAGCCCATCTCTCGCGCTCCTTTTCCTCCCGCTGCTTGGTCCTGGTTTGGTGGGTTGTTCTGTAACGATCGTCGCCTGGTGACGAGGAAGCGGACCAAAACGCAGCGGGAGCGAACACATGTTTATTGAACACACTGGAATTAAACATGTACACAAAATAAAGAAAACTGTCGATACGTTACGTGCTCAAAACAAAGAGACAACAACCCACAAACATCGTGGGGGGGGGGGGGGAAAGGAACTTAAATATGATTCCCCAATCAGAGGCAACTAGCGACAGCTGTCTCTGATTGGGAATCAACAGAACCCAATATAGAATTACGCCCCAAAGCAAGGCTATACCAAAACCATAGAAAATAAACTATAGAAATGCCACACCCTGACCAAAATAGAAGAGTTCACCTGGTCAGGGCGTGACAGTAGGTCCATTATACTTTATATAAATATATAGTGTAGGTCCATTATAATTTATATAAATATATAGTGTAGGTCCATTATAATTTATATAAATATATACTGTAGATCCATTGTAATTTATATAAATATATAGTGTAGGTCCATTGTAATTTATATAAATATATAGTGTAGGTCCATTGTAATTGATATAAATATATACTGTAGGTCCATTATAATTTATATAAATATATAGTGTAGGTCCATTATAATTTATATAAATATATAGTATAGGTCCATTATAATTTATATAAATATATAGTGTAGGTCCATTATAATTTATATAAATATATAGTATAGGTCCATTATAATTTATATAAATATATAGTGTAGGTCCATTATAATTTATATAAATATATAGTGTAGGTCCATTATAATTTATATAAATATATAGTATAGGTCCATTATAATTTATATAAATATATAGTGTAGGTCCATTATAATTTATATAAATATATAGTGTAGGTCCATTATAATTTATATAAATATATAGTGTAGGTCCATTATAATTTATATAAATATATAGTGTAGGTCCATTATAATTTATATAAATCTATACTGTAGGTCCATTATAATTTATATAAATATATACTGTAGGTCCATTATAATTTATATAAATATATAGTGTAGGTCCATTATAATTTATATAAATATATTGTGTAATTCCATTATAATTTCAACATACTTTCTATCTTGTTTTAGACATTCAAGAGTGGCCTGGAGTGTTTTTTAAAATCCAAAATAATCACAATTTTTGTTGCCCACCCTGTACTTTGCCCAAGAGTAGGAAAGGGCTGGCTTCTTATCCCATACCATTCTTCAGAGAATGTGCAGTTGCTCACTCCCCCCATGGACACTTGCTCACTCCCCCCCATGGACACTTGCTCACACCGCCCCATGGACACTTGCTCACACCCACACATGGACACGTGCTCACTCCCCCTCATGGACACTTGCTCATTCCCCCCCATGGACACTTGCTCACTCCCCCCCATGGACACTTGCTCACTCCCCCTCATGGACACTTGCTCACTCCTCCCATGGACACTTGCTCACAACCCCCCTTGGACACTTGCTCACTCCCCCCCATGGACACTTGCTCACACCACCCCATGGACACTTGCTCACACCCACTCATGGACACTTGCTCACTCCCCCTCATGGACACTTGCTCACTCCCCCCCATGGACACTTGCTCACTCCCCCTCATGGACACTTGCTCACTCCCCCCATGGACACTTGCTCACAACCCCCCTTGGACACTTGCTCACAACCCCCTCATGGACACTTGCTCACATCCCCTCATCAAATCAAATCAAATCAAATTTATTTATATAGCCCTTCGTACATCAGCTGAAATCTCAAAGTGCTGTACAGAAACCCAGCCTAAAACCCCAAACAGCAAGCAATGCATGTGAAAGAAGCACGGTGGCTGGGAAAAACTCCCTAGGAAAAACTCCTGAGAAAGGCCAAAAACCTAGGAAGAAACCTAGAGAGGAACCAGGCTATGAGGGGTGGCCAGTCCTCTTCTGGCTGTGCCGGGTGGATATTATAACAGAACATAGTCAAGATGTTAAAATGTTCGTAAATGACCAGCATGGTCAAATAATAATAATCATAGTAATTGTCGAGGGTGCAACAAGCACGTCCGGTGAACAGGTCAGGGTTCCGTAGCCGCAGGCAGAACAGTTGAAACTGGAGCAGCAGCATGGCCAGGTGGACTGGGGACAGCAAGGAGTCATCATGCCAGGTAGTCCTAGGGCTCAGGTCCTCCGAGAGAAAGAAAGAAAGAAAGAAAGAGAGAATTAGAGAGAGCATATTTACATTCACACAGGACACCGGATAAGACAAGAGAATACTCCAGATGTAACAGACTGACCCTAGCCCCCCGACACATAAACTACTGCAGCATAAATACTGGAGGCTGAGACAGGAGGGATCAGAAGACACTGTGGCCCCATCCGATGATACCCCCGGACAGGGCCAAACAGGCAGGATATAACCCCACCCACTTTGCCAAAGCACAGCCCCCCACACCACTAGAGGGATATCTACAACCACCAACTTACCGTCCGAAGACAAGGCCGAGTATAGCCCACAAAGATGTCCGCCACGGCACAACCCAAGGGGGGGGCGCCAACCCAGACAGGAAGACCACGTCAGTGGCTCAACCTACTCAAGTGACGCACCCCTCCCATGGACGGCATGGAAGAACACCAGTAAGTCAGTGACTCAGCCCCTGTAAAAGGGTTAGAGGCAGAGAATCCCAGTGGGAAGAGGGGAACCGACAAGGCAGAGACAGCAAGGGCGGTTCGTTGCTCCAGCCTTTCCGTTCACCTTCACTCTCCTGGGCCAGACTATACTTAATCATAGGACCTACTGAAGAGATAAGTCTTCAGTAAAGACTTAAAGGTTGAGACTGAGTCTGCGTCTCTCACATGGGTAGGCAGACCATTCCATAAAAATGGAGCTCTATAGGAGAAAGCCCTACCTCCAGCCGTTTGCTTAGAAATTCTAGGGACAATTAGGAGGCCTGCGTCTTGTGACCGTAGCGTACGTGTAGGTATGTACGGCAGGACCAAATCGGAAAGATAGGTAGGAGCAAGCCCATGTAATGCTTTGTAGGTTAGCAGTAAAACCTTGAAATCAGCCCTTGCCTTAACAGGAAGCCAGTGTAGGGAAGCTAGCACTGGAGTAATATGATCAAATTTTTTGGTTCTAGTCAGGATTCTAGCAGCCGTATTTAGCACTAACTGAAGTTTGTTTAGTGCTTTATCCGGGTAGCCGGAAAGTAGAGCATTGCAGTAGTCGAGCCTAGAAGTAACAAAAGCATGGATTAATTTTTCTGCGTCATTTTTGGACAGAAAGTTTCTGATTTTTGCAATGTTACGTAGATGGAAAAAAGCTGTCCTTGAAGCAGTCTTGATATGTTCTTCAAAAGAGAGATCAGGGTCCAGAGTAACGCCGAGGTTCTTCACAGTTTTATTTGAGACGACTGTACAACCATCCAGATTAATTGTCAGATTCAACAGAAGATCTCTTTGTTTCTTGGGACCTAGGACAAGCATCTCTGTTTTGTCCGAGTTTAAAAGTAGAAAATTTGCAGCCATCCACTTCCTTATGTCTGAAACACAGGCTTCTAGCGAGAGCAATTTTGGGGCTTCACCATGTTTCATTGAAATGTACAGCTGTGTGTCGTCCGCATAGCAGTGAAATTTAACATTATGTTTTCGAATGACATCCCCAAGAGGTAAAATATATAGTGAAAACAATAGTGGTCCTAGAACGGAACCTTGAGGAACACCGAAATTTACAATTGATTTGTCAGAGGACGAACCATTCACAGAGACAAACTGATATCTTTCCGACAGATAAGATCTAAACCAGGCCAGAACTTGTCCATGTAGACCAATTTGGGTTTCCAATCTCTCCAAAAGAATGTGGTGATCGATGGTATCAAAAGCGGCACTAAGATCTAGGAGCATGAGGACAGATGCAGAGCCTCGGTCTGACGTCATTAAAAGGTCATTTACCACCTTCACAAGTGCAGTCTCAGTGCTATGATGGGGTCTAAAACCAGACTGAAGCGTTTCGTATACATTGTTTGTCTTCAGGAAGGCAGTGAGTTGCTGCGCAACAACTTTTTCTAAAATTTTTGAGAGGAATGGAAGATTCGATATAGGCCGATAGTTTTTTATAATTTCTGGGTCAAGATTCGGCTTTTTCAAGAGAGGCTTTATTACTGCCACTTTTAGTGAGCTTGGTACACATCCGGTGGATAGAGAGCCGTTTATTATGTTCAACATAGGAGGGCCAAGCACAGGAAGCAGCTCTTTCAGTAGTTTAGTTGGAATAGGGTCCAGTATGCAGCTTGAGGGTTTGGAGGCCATGATTATTTTCATCATTGTGTCAAGAGATATAGTACTAAAACACTTTAGTATCTCCCTTGAGCCAAGGTCCTGGCAGAGTTGTGCAGACTCTGGACAATGAAGCCCTGGAGGAATACCCAGATTTAAAGAGGAGTCCGTAATTTGCTTTCTAATGATCATGATCTTTTCCTCAAAAAAGTTCATAAATTTATTACTGCTGAAGTGAAAGCCATCCTCCATTTGCGAATGCTGCTTTTTAGTTAGCTTTGCGACAGTGTCAAAAAGAAATTTCGGATTGTTCTTATTTTCCTCAATTAAGTTGGAAAAATAGGATGATCGTGCAGCAGTGAGGGCTCTTCGATACTGCACGGTACTGTCTTTCCAAGCTAGTCGGAAGACTTCCAGTTTAGTGTGGCGCCATTTCCGTTCCAATTTTCTGGAAGCTTGCTTCAGAGCTCGTGTATTTTCTGTATACCAGGGAGCTAGTTTCTTATGACAGATGTTTTTAATTTTTAGGGGTGCAACTGCATCTAGGGTATTGCGCAAGGTTGAATTGAGTTCCTCGGTTAGGTGGTTAACTGATTCTTGTCCTCTGACGTCCTTGGGTAGGCAGAGGGAGTCTGGAAGGGCATCAAGGAATCTTTGGGTTGTCTGAGAATTTATAGCACGACTTTTAATCTTCCTTGGTTGGGGTCTGAGCAGATTATTTGTTGCAATTGTAAACGCAATAAAATGGTGGTCCGATAATCCACTCCCCCTCATGGACACTTGCTCACGTCCCGTCATGGACACCTGCTCACTCCCCCTCATGGACACCTGCTCACTCCCCCTCATGGACACCTGCTCACTCCCCCTCGTGGACACCTGCTCACTCCCCCTCATGGACACCTGCTCACTCCCCCTCATGGACACCTGCTCACTGCCCCTCATGGACATTTGCTCCCGCCCCCTCATGGACACTTGATTACTCCCCCTCAGGGAAACTTGCTCACTCCCCCTCATGGACACCTGCTCACTCCCCCTCATGGACATTTGCTGACACCCCCTCATGGACACCTGCTCACTCCCCTCCATGGACAGCATTGCATGGATGTAAGCATAAAGGGATTTTCTGAAATTCAGCGATTGAGAGCTACAGTGTATGCAGCAGGCTTGTGTCCCAGCCCAGTACTAACAACCCCGATTCTCTTCCACTAACCAATGGTTAGGTGTGTCCCTTTTGCCCAATCCAGAGAGTGGCCGTTGTGGTGTCGTCAAAAGAGAGTGCTTCTTCTCTGTGAGATGTTGGAGGGTTACGGACGTGTTACAATGTGTAGTGTCACCAGTTGCTGTGCCAGTAGGTTACCAAGGTCAGAGGTTATATAGAGTAAGATGTGGGATGATGAGTTATAACCAGAAAAGACTGGTTCCTCTGACTCTTAATGGGGTGACCCCCCCAACCATCTCTCTGTCAGGGGAGTGATAGGATGGGGTAACTTCCTCTGCCTCTCTCTCTGAGTGTCATCTTACTGCTGCAGTAACCAAGACACAACAGCACTGACTGTCCCCTGAACTCCACTGCCCCAAATATAGAGACTAGTGACAGAGAGAGAGAGAGAAAGAGAGAGGGGGGAGAGAGAAACAAAGAAGGAGAGAGACAGAGAAAGAGAGAGCGAAATAGAAAGAGAGAAAGAGAGTGGTAGAGAGATAGAAGGGAGGAGAGAATTAGAGAGAGAGAGAGAAAGAAAGAGAATGGTCGAGAGAGAAAGAGAGAGAGAGATAAATGTCTTTGAAATGTCTTTATTCATTTGGAACTTTTGTGAGTGTAATGTTTACTGTTAATTTTTATTGTTTATTTCACTTCTGTTTATTATCTCCTTCACTTGCTTTGGCAATGTTAACCCATTTTCTTTTGTTTTGGTCTCCCCCACCCCTCTCTCTGTCCCTCTCTTTCTGATGGTCTTCCTCTGTGTGATGGGCAGAGTGTGTTGTTGGTGTTGTCATCGTGGGAGCAGTGCGTGTTCCCATTTGTCTGTCTCGTTAGGGCAACATGTATGCACTTTCTCATTAGGACAGTGTGAACCTATTGACTAGAGTCTAGACGGTGTCTGATTCAGAAAGCTCTCTGGCTACATATGAAGAGTTTATTTCCAAAATTCCATACATTTTTCACGTTTTTCATATGTGTGTAAAATATTACTGTTCTCAGTTTTTTTTATTCATAGATTGTAGGTATGTATTAAAATGTGTTTTTTTTTGCAAAACGCTATACAGTATATCCATTGTTTATCTGGAATGGAATGTTTGTATCCTGTATATTTGACTGTGATATGTGGTTGTCTCACCTAGTTATCTTAAGATGAATGAACTACCTGTAGTCGCTCTGTACAAGAGCATATGCTAAATTACTAAAATGTCAAATGTAAATGTTTTACATACAGATCTCATATTACTGTATGGATTCAAAGCATATATATATAAACAGTTGAAGTCGGAAGTTTACATACACTTAGGTTGGAGTCATTAAAACTCGTTTTTCAACCACTAACACAAATGACTTGTTAACAAACTATAGTTTTGGCAAGTCGGTTAGGACATCTAATTTGTGCATGACACAAGTCATTTTTCCAACAATTGTTTACAGACAAGTGAAGTGCACCAGTCCCTCCTGCAGCAAAGCACCCCCACAACATGATACTGCCACCCCCGTGCTTCACTGTTGGGATGGTGTTCTTCGGCTTGCAAGCCCCCCTCTTTTTCCTCCAAACATAACAATGGTCATTATGGCCAAACAGTTCTATTTTTGTTTCATCAGACCAGAGGACATTTCTCCAAAAAGTACAATCTTTGTCCCGATATGCAGTTGCAAACCGTAGTCTGGCGTTTTTTATGGCGTTTTTGGAGCAGTGGCTTCTTCCTTGCTGAGCGGTAGGCCTTAAAATACATCCACAGGTAGGCCTTGAAATACATCCACAGGTACACCTCCAATTGACTCAAATGATGTAAATTAGCCTATCAGAAGCTTCTAAAGCCATGACATAATTTTCAGGAATTTTCCAAGCTGTTTAAAGGCACAGTCAACTTAGTGTATGTAAACTTCTGACCCACTGGAATTGTGATACAGTCAATTATTAGTGAAATAATCTGTCTGTAAACAATTGTTGGATACATTTCTTGTCATGCACAAAGTAGATGTCCTAACCGACTTGCCAAACCTATAGTTTGTTAACAAGAAATTTGTGTTAGTGGTTGAAAAACGAGTTTTAATGACTCCAACCTTAGTGTATGTAAACTTCCGACTTCAACTGTATATATATATTTCATATTGATGTCACAAATGTATCATTTGTACAGTTCTTTATAAAACATTTAGAATTTGTTACATTTGACTGTGTAAAACCTATTTCTCTGAGAGTGAGGCGGATATATAGCATTTAGCAAAACAATTATTCATTGTCTCTCTGAAATAAAACTATCAAGTGATAGATTTCAAACAAATACTTCTCTGTCATTTAAGAAGCCCATGCCATAATTAGATAGTGAAAAAACACCAATATCTTTCATAAGTTCTTTAAACAATAAAAGCTAATTTGCCAACATTTATTAAAATTGATATATAGCCTTTTGGGAAAATACTCAGTATGTAATGAATTACATGATTTGTTTTATTATATTATGTAATATTGATACACTCTTTGGCACACACAGAATACAGACGTGTGTGTGTGTGCGCACATGCGTGTGTGCAAGCGTCTGTTTTCTAAATGGCCAATGAGAGGAAAGTTAAATGTCAGAGGTCATAGATCAGGTCAACGTTGAGTGTGGTAAATCTACAGTAGTCATTCCTCCTCAGACAGGTCTATATAGACTACAGTCTGTAGTGACTCTGAACAGAGTGTACCTGTATCTGGACCAAAGCAGATGACCTCTGACCTTGACCTTTGTAACTTCCTGGGGTAGTTTGGAAAACAGCATGGTCTGACTCTTACCCTACAGCCCCTGCTGTGACTCATTGTGTGTATTTGTCTCTCCTTGTCTCTTTTGTTCTATTTGTTCTGTCTTTCTGAATGGTCAGTGGAAACTAGTGGTGAGTATTGATCTCCCCTCTGTGTGTTCTGTCAGTAGAGTTCATTTATCAGGATATAGGACCCTTTAGAGGAACCAGAGTACCTACCACACACACACACACACACACACACACACACATTCCCCAAAGCAGTAGCACAGTGTCTGTCCATGCAGAGTTCTTACAAAGTTTTAGAAGGTTTTCCATTGATAGGAGTGTTGATTCCACAGTACACCCGGGGCGCGCGGGAGCCCCTGTCAGGATTTCCTGGATGAGTGACTTGAGCCCAATGCCCACACAATAGTGTAGCCTACAGGGGTGCCTTGGACTCAATTAGGCCTACGTCAGAGAGGTCTTTTGATGGGAGAGCGTGTGGGATTGTTGTAAATAGCCTGCCTGCCGAGTGCGTGCTGTCAGTGGTGCTGAACTCTCCAGACCGCAGCCACCAGAGTTAAAGAACATATCAGTTTGTTCGCTCCTTTTACTGGACATTATTATTTCATCCAGATGGGAGTTTTGCAGCCAAGGCGCAGAATGTCCTATGCCAAAATGAAAGGGCTTGTGTCATTTTTTACTGGTAAGTTTGACATTCTATGGAATTCTATTAATGTAGTTACAACTATGTGTTTTCATATTCTAGTGTTTGAATGCTCGGTGGCCTAACACCTTTTCTAGCCAACTGCTATAATGCGTTATTATGGGGTTATAAAGCATTGTCAATAACAGGTACACTACATTACCAAAAGTATGTCGACACCTGCTCCTCGAAGATCTCATTCCAAAATCATGGACATTAGTATGGAGTTGGTCCTGCATTTGCTGCTATAACAGCCTCTACTCTTCTGGGAAGGCCTTCTACTAGATGTTGGAACATTTCTGCTGGGACTTGCTTCCATTCAGCCACAAGAGCATTAGTGAGGTCGGGCACTGATGTTGGGCAATTAGGCCTGGCTCGCAGTCAGCGTTCTAATTCATCCCAAAGGTGTTCGATAGGGTTGAGGTCAGGGCTCTGTGCAGGCCAGTCAAGTTCTTCCACACCGATCTCGACAAACCATTTCTGTATGGACCTTGCTTTGTGCACAGAGGCATTGTCATGCTGAAACAGGAATAGGGCTTTCCTCAAACTGTTTCCACAAAGTTGGAAGCACAGAATCGTCTAGAATGTCATTGTATGCTGTAGTGTTAAGATTTCCCTTCGCTAGAACTAAGGGGCCTAGCCCGAACCATGAAAAACAGCCCCAGACCATTATTCCTCCTTCACCAAACTTTACAGTTGGCACTATGCATTGGAGCAGGTAGTGTTCTCCTGGCATCTGCCAAACCCAGATTTGTTCATTGCACTGCCAGATGGTGAAGCATGATTCATCACTCCAGAGAATGTGTTTCCATGGCTCCAGAGTCCAATGGCGGCGAGCTTTACACCACTCCAGCTGATGCTTGGCATTGCACCTGGTGATCTTATGCTTGTGTGAGGCTACTCGGCCATGGAAACCCATTTCATGAAGCTTCTGACGAACAGTTCTTGTCCTGACTTTGCTTCCAGAGGCAGTTTGGAAATCGGTAGTGAGTGTTGCAATTGAGGACATATCATTTTTACGTGCTACGCGCTTCAGCACTCGGTGGTCCCGTTCTGTGAGCTTGTGTGGCCTACCACTTCGCGGCTGAGTCGTTGTTGCTCCTAGACGTTTCCACTTCACAATAACAGCCCTTACAGTTGACCGGGGCAGCTCTAGCAGGGCAGGCATTCGACGAACTGACTTGTTGGAAAGTTGGCATCCTATGACGGTGCCATGTTGAAAGTCACTGAGCTCTTCAGTAAGGACATTCTACTGCCAATGTTTGTCTATGGAGATTGCATGGATGTGTGCTTGATTTTATATACCTGTCAGCTACGGGTGTGGCTGAAATAGCCGAATCCACTAATTTGAAGGAGTGTCCACACACTTTTGTATATATAGTGTATAACACATCGTTAATGTCATTGAATAGCATGAATGACGCCCTTGATGTCTTACATCATGTTACTAGAGATTTTTTGACCTTCATTTCCGTTCAATGTTTTTCATTCGATTTTCAGCTCCTTTATAGTGAGTTTAGTTATATCAACACTTTGAGCGCCAACTGATATTGATACTGACATAGTCTTATATAAGAACCCTCTCCTGTGTTTCAGCTCAGCTTGAAGGGAAGAAAGGTGGCTTCAGCAACTTCCTGCACAAACTGGTGTCCGACCACCAAATCTTTCAGCAGTAAGTCACAACTTACTTCATGTTGTAGTAATGATTGTACTCCATATTGATGATCTAAGATAACGTATTATGTTATAATTAACACAGAGACAAACATAGGCCTAACACTGTCCATGTCGTCTCTGTGAAGCCTGGACGCCCAGACCATCCTGCTGCAGGAGAGCCTGAGAGAGGAGAGAGAAGAGTGGGAGGAGAGGGAAAGAGAGGAGAGAGAAGAGAGGGAGGATAGGGAAAGAGAGGAGAGAGGGGGGGAACATCAGTGAGTATTTATAGGCAAACAGCCAGGACACCTATGACCCATTTATATAATCTCTGTCTGACCCAAATCTACCCCCCCCCCAATCCCTTTTCTCTCTATCAGCATCTGCCAAGTTTGCTGTAGGAGGAGACTGGGTGAGTACCCAAAGTTATGGCCAGGAGTTTTTCCTTGAGTTGCCCATAGCCAATGGAAATCATCAGACCTCACACTCATGCTGCTCTGTTGTCATGTTTACCAGGGTGAAGCCTTCTGATTTCCACAACCTGAACGTCATCGGCAAAGGAAGCTTTGGGAAGGTGGGAGCAACTGTGTGTGTCCCTTTACATGTGTGTGTGTTTATGAGTAGGCCGGTGTGTGTTTGTTGTGTTGGTGATGTATTTATCTTGTTGCAGGTGGTGTTAGCGAGACACAGACAGAGTGGAAGTATGTACGCTGTCAAGGTTCTACAGAAACAGGAAGAAAGAGGTATCTATTATTCTATTCTATTTCCATTCTATTTCCATTCTATTGTATTTCCATTGCATTCTATTTCCATGTAATGTTGTGTGTGTAGGTGGCAGGGAGGTCAGGTGCAGGAGAATCGAACTTGGTATAAATGGAGTAGTTTAATAACGTTTAACAAAACTCCAAAACCAAAGTACATAATAAATAAAAGTGGGTACAAGAACCCGTCGCGCACCAATCCATAATACACGAGCATACAAACAAACAATCTCTGACAAGGACATGAGGGGAAACAGAGGGTTAAATACACAACATATAATGAATGGGATTGGAACCAGGTATGTAGGAAGACAAGACAAAACCAATAGAAAATTAAAAATGGATCAATGATGGCTAGAAGACCGGTGACGTCGACCGCCGAGCACCGCCCGAACAAGGAGAGGCATCGACTTCGGCAGAAGTCGTGACATTCCCTTCTATTCTATTTCCGTTCCATTCTATTTCCGTTCCATTCTATTTCCGTTCCATTCTATTTCCGTTCCATTCTATTTCCGTTCCATTCTATTTCCGTTCCATTCTATTTCCGTTCCATTCTATTTCCGTTCCATTCTATTTCCGTTCCATTCGTTTTCCATTCCATTCTATTTCCATTCCTTTCTATTTCCATTCCATTCATTTCCATTCAATTATATCCTTTATCTATCCCTCTCTCTCTCTCTCTCTCCTTCCAGCAGAGACATGTGATGGTAGAGAGGAGTGTGTTGCTGAAGGGACTACAGCATCCATTCCTGGTGGGGCTCCACTTCTCCTTCCAGACCTCTCACACTCTCTTCTTCGTACTGGACTACATCAATGGAGGAGACTTGTTCTACCATCTCCAGAGGGAGGGAGCCTTCCCGGAGCCCAGAGCAACATTCTACTCTGCAGAGATGGCCTCAGCCCTGGGCTACCTCCGCTCCCTCAACATAGTCTACAGGTGCACACACACACACACACACACACACACACACACACACACACACACACACACACACACACACACACAAAATGAGAGAGAGCGCATTTTCCTCAGTGATTTAACACTCGGTACCCCCCCTTAGAGACCTGAAGCTAGAGAACATCCTATTGGACAGTGGAGGTCATGTGGTTCTGACGGATTTCGGGCTGTGTAAAGAGGGCGTGTCTGTGGGTGGGACTATGCAAACGTTCTGTGGAACCCCTGAGTATCTGGCGCCAGAGGTGTTGTTAGGCCACGCCTACAGTGGAGCCGTGGACTGGTGGGGGCTGGGGAATGTACTTTATGAGATGCTTCATGGACTGGTGAGTGTGTTTCTCTTTCTCTTCTCTTTCAGCTACTTTTCAACTAGCATATTCCATCCACTGCACACTTATCTGGCTCCCTCTCTCCTCTTTCTTCTTTTCTCTCTCTCTCTCTCCCTCAGTCCCCGTTCTACAGTCGCAGTAAGGCCGAGATGTTTGAGAACATCCTTCACGCCCCCCTGCAGCTCCATAGAAGTGTGTTCCAGTCTGCCCGGTCTCTGCTGCACGGCCTGCTGGAGAAAGACTGTACCAAACGCCTTGGGGGGGAACATGACCTTGTAAGCACCCCCCCATTACCCCACCTGGCACAGAGTGCTGACACATACATGCAAGACCACATACACACACGCACCCATACACACATTGACGTGCTGTCTCACTTTGTTTGTAGGCTGAGCTGCAGGGCCACACCTTCTTCCTGTCCATCAACTGGGATGACCTGCTAGCCAGGAAAGTCCCTCCCCCATTCATTCCCAACCTGGTGTGTGTGTGTGTGTGTGTGTGTGTGTGTGTGTGTGTGTGTGTGTGTGTGTGTGTGTGTTTTATAGGGGCTATGGGTCAGTTTGGATCTGTGACTCCCTGAATGTGTCTGATCACTCGTTCCCTCCCTCTCTCTTTCAGTCTGGTCCGTGTGATATCCGGTGTTTTGACCCGGAGTTCACGCTTCTTCCAGTCCCCGCCTCCCTCGGTTTGAGTGACATGTTGGGAGACGTGGCCAATGGAGCCTTCCCAGGGTTCTCCTATATGCCTCCGGCTGAGGTTGTATGAGTATGAAGTGTCCATATATCACTCCCTATTCGGCCTGAGTAGTAACCACCAATCGGGCGCCGAAGGGAAATGGTCAAAAGTACCATGGTTCTGAGGGGCCCACAACCCTCAGAAGTGTCCGTTTCTCATTTTCTATACCGGCTGAGTAGTTTGCCAATGCCCCCGAGTTTCTAGGACATGGAACTCTTGTTGTCAAAAACCAGGTTTCTGATTTCGAGCCGGTACATGTCTGGTCCACCCGGGCCTGAGTGTGTAAACCCCGGACAGGTAGACTTACCGATCTTTACTGTGTCACTCACACTGTTTCAAGTGTATTCCGCTGTCAGGGGACAAATTTCGGGACACCAAAATAAACTTTAAACTTTAATAAATCGAAAAGTACAACTCCAATCTGGATGGGGTTTTTTTAGGGTTAGGCCCCTCCGCCTAACCCTAACCCAAAATTTGGGACCTCTAGCCCCTCGGGAAATATTTGTAATCATTATTTTAAAATTTCAGAAATTGGTCGAAAATGTGACAAAGTGCCCAGAGACTAAGTCCTTTCGCTCCAGAGACTAAGTCCAACTGTGGTCCTGGTATTATTTTGGTTACCAAGCCCAAATTTTCAAAACGGTTTTAAATGCATTCAGGGGGCATCCAGACCTCCATGCCTGCTATGGGAGCACCCTACTATGGACCCAAGTCAGTGGGGGCCAGCATTAGTGATTTATGGCGGTTTGAAAAAAAATCTTCAGAAAAACTAAATGTTTTTCGGGCACCTGGTATTATTTTTGGGTTTTCAGGACGAAAATTTAAATGCAGTTTTAAATGCATTTAGGGGGCATACAGACCTCCATGCCCGCTATGGGAGCACCCTACTACGGACCCAAGTCAATGGGAGCCGGCATTAGTGATTTATGGAGGTTTGAAAAAACCATAGTCTGTCAGTGTCCACATTCTTTTGTAGGCCTGGTGATTGAATGGTAACAAAATGCTCAAAAAGGTTTTAAATGCATTTAGGGGGCATACAGACCTACATGTCCACTATAGGAGCACCCCCCCACTACGGGCCCAAATCAATGGGGGCTGCCCATAGTGATTTATGGAGGTTTTAGAAAAATCTTCAGAAAAACGACTAAGTTTGGCTGTGGTCCTGGTGTTTTTTGGGGTTACCAAGACCCGATTTTTTAAATGATATTTCATCCATATAGGGGGGTTCCAGACCTCCATGCCCACTATGGGAGCACGTCACTACTGGGAAAAGTCACTTGAGGGCGCCATTGGTCTATTTATGGAGGTTTTGACAAAATCTTCTAAAATCACTCTAAGTCCCCACTTCTCAGTTCATTGCACTATGTTCAACTTTCGCTTCAGAGACTATGTCCAGCTGTGGGCCTGGTGATTGAACGGGTTAACAGGCCAAAAAAAAGGGGGACAAAGCAGCCAAACTCCACAGAGGCTGACTGCTCTGCCCCCCTTAATGACAGTGGAACTACGGACCTCCAGGCCTATAGGCCTTCACTCACTCTCCGGGTAACACCTATCTCTCCGGGCCAGAGACTAGAGCTTACTCCCTGGAGCTATGGACCTCCAGGCCTTCACTCACTGTCCGGGGAACACCCATCTCTCCGGGCCTGAGAGTAGAGCTTGCTCCCTGGAACTACTAAGTCCAAAACTCTCAGAAATTGCACTATGTTCAACTTTCGCTCCAGAGACTATGTCCAGCTGTAGGCCTGGTGATTGAACGGGTCACCAGGTGGTGATTGTCTTGTTTTGTACGCTTTGTACAAAATAATAAAACACAGAACTACAGGATGTTTCTTAACATAACTCTTTATTAACTAGCTACAACTGCATGTTCGCCTATCTCCAACCATGATCAACTGACCATGACCTAACCGTCTGGGTGGTCTTAACCAATCACCGCACAGTATGATACGGCGGTAAATGCATCCAATTATAATTCAGTATGCATTCACATATGAATATTACATCCCCCTTCTTTTAAAACAAAATACAAATGTTTTACATATTCTAAGCTTTTCTTTTGAATACATGCTCTGTAGTTTGAACTCAAGGTAAGTAACCATTTATATTGCATAATACACCAACTGAATCAACATAGACTCTGAAACAATGATCCAACATACTGTTACTTTTCAAACAAGGGATTCTCAGCAACTCAGCTTCACTGTAGAAATGACATCTTAACATTTCAAACAAATACAATACCAAAGCATTTCAAGTGAACTTTCAATAACAAGTTTACAGTCTGGAACTCTTTTAGGGCAGCGATCCGCCTACACCCTTTGACATTTCACAGGTCGAGGACAGCTCTGGGCTTGACCTCTCTTCCTGACCTTGTGCGATATGATGCTGAGCATGCTTCTGTGTCAGTCAACAGCTCTTGTGGTGTTGCAGGTAAGTATGGTGTATGTTGTGCTGTGTGTGTGTTTAGTCCATCTCGTTCTCTTTCAGGGGAACAGTTCATCTCATCAGTGTGTTGTTCTTTTGTGTTCAGTAAGTGATGACGATTGCGGCGGTACACTGCTCCTTCTGCTGTGCGGACGTGATATGAACGTTCAGTGTCAGCTGGCTGGATGACGACTGCTGGTTTCCAGAGGCCATGCTCCTGGATTCTAACTGACTCTCCGTCGATCAGTGGTGGCAGTGGTCTAGCTGACCTGTCGTAGTATCGCTTTTGTTGTTGTTGTCTCTGTGCACGTTTTTCATGCATTTCCTTGTAGCTGACGACCTCAGGTTGCAGCTGCTGGTTGGTGCTGGGAAGGGTTGAGCGAAGTCTGCGGCTCATCAACAGCTGGGCTGGTGATTTGAAGTTGTCAACTGGAGTGTTGCGGTATTCAAGGAGACTGAGGTAGGGGTCTCTCTTGTCTGCTTTTGCTTTGTCCATGAGTGATTTAGCAATCTGCACAGATTTTTCAGCAAGGCCATTACTTTGAGGGTAATGTGGGCTTGTGGTGACATGTGTAAACTCCCATGCTTTTGTGAAGGATTCAAACTCATTTGATTTGTAACAGGGCCCATTGTCAGATATTAAAGTCTCTACAATGCCATGCCTGGCAAAGGCTGCTTTCAGCTTGTGTATCACAGCTGCAGATGTGGTGCTGTGAAGCTTGTCGAGTTCGAAGTATCTGCTGTAGTAGTCCACTGTTACGATGTAGTCCTCGTTGTTCCAGGTGAACAGATCGGTTGCCACGACCTGCCAGGGTCGGTCTGGGATACAGTGAGGTAACATTGGCTCTTTGGTGTTTGAGGGGCATCTTTCAAGACAGATGGTGCATCTACCAACAATGTCCTCTATTTGTTTGCACATTCCAGGCCAAAACAAAATGTCCCGTGCTCTCTGTTTGCACTTTTCCATGCCCATGTGTCCAGCATGGATCTTTGTCAAAATCTCTTCTCTGAGACTGGTAGGAATAATGATTTTCTCTCCTTTGAAAATGATTCCGTTGATCTGTGATAGTTCATCACGATGGTTCCAGAATTCTGAGACGCTCTGAGGGCATTTTCTCCTCTCCTCAGGCCATCCATCCTGTATGACTTCCCTCAGCTGTGTGAGTTGAGAGTCCTTTTCTGTTTCTGCTTGGATCTCCTTCAGTTTTGTGTCACTAACTGGTAAGTTGCTGTACACAGTGTGTACTTGCGTGTCCATGCCTTCACTGAGGCTGCTGTCCTTGTAGGTAAGAAACTTCCTGGAGAGTGTGTCTGCGACAGGGATGTCTTTGCCTGGACGGTGAGTGACTGTGAAGTTGTATTTTTGTAGTTGAAGGATCATTCTCTGTAGCCTTGGCGGGGCTGCAGCTAGTGGTTTCCTCATGATTGACTCAAGGGGCTTGTGGTCGGATTCCTAATGACTTGTCGTCCATATACGTACTGATGGAAACGTTTACATCCGAACAGAATGGCATAGAGCTCCTTTCGGATTTGAGCGTAGTTGATTTCACAGTCTGTGAGAGATTTGGAAGCGTAGCCGATGGGCTTTCCTTCTTGCAGTAGCACTGCACCTAGTCCATACTTCGACGCGTCCACTTGGAGTCTGAGCTCTTTGTTGGGGTCGTAGTAGGCAAGGATTGGTCCTGGTTCTCTCGTGATCAAGTCTTTCACATTCTTGAAAGCAATGTCGTGTTGCTTGTCCCAAAGAAACTCACTGGACTGCTTTAGCAGTTGACGCAGGGGTGCATTAGCATTGGAGAGGCTGGGTGCGAACTTGGATAAGTAGTTGACCATGCCAAGCACTGTTTCCAGCTCTGCACGTTTTTTTGGTGGCTCCATTTCTTTTATGGCTGAGATCTTCTGTGGATCTGGCTTGATTCCATTCGCTGTGAGAAGATGTCCGAAGTAGCTGACCTCTGTAGCGCCGACTGTGCTCTTCTCTGGGTTGAGCCGGACTCCTCTTTCGCTGAAACTCGTCTTGGGCTGAGATAATCCCAAAAGGCAGGCGACGGAACCTGTAGCGTCCAAACGGTGTGTTGAATGTTGTGAGCTTAGATGACTCTTCTGTGAGCTTGATAGCCCAGTAGCCTGATCTAGCGTCCATGACACTGAAGTAGTGTGCTCCCGCTAGCTTGTGTGTGATACCATTCTAGCGTCGGTAAAGGGTAATGGGGCCGTTTGATAGCCTTGTTCAAGTCTCTTGGGTCGAGGCATACTCGGAGCTTGCCTGTGCGTGGTTTCTCCACTACCACTAACGCGTTTACCCAGTCAGTCGGTTCTGTAACCTTGGTGACTATGTCAGATTGCTCCATGCTCTCCAACTCTTTCTTCAGACGGGCACGGAGAGCAAGGGGAATCTTTCTCGGTGGGTAAACCACAGGGGTTGCGTCTGGGTCAAGGTGAATGGTACATTCTCCTGGGAATAATCCTATTCCTGTAAAGACATCAGCAAACTCCTCCAGTACATTTTCTGTCTCTACTGGTGCTGTTACTGATAAAACTAGCTTGATGAGGTCCATGTCTAAACATGCTTTAAGACCTAGCACTGCAGGTGCTCTAGTGTCAACAACGTAAAAGTCCAACATCATGTCACTTTCCTTGTATTTGCATTTGAAAGTGCATGTGCCTTTTACTGGGAGCTGTTCACCACCATAACCAGTTAGTCTGCGCATGGTGGGCTGTAGCTCGCACTCAGATGTCAAGCTGCGGTACTTATTCAGAGAAATAATGTTTACTTGTGCACCAGTGTCTAGTTTGAACTTTAGCTTTGTGCCTTGTGTTCCTATCTCAATGTCAGCAAAGGCTTGCTCTATCTCTGATATGTGACTTTTCTGTGTCACTGAATCAATAAACAGTTCATCATCATTTGACTCTTTGATTGACATTTCATCTTCACTCACTGTGTGTACTGTTTTTCCACGGTAAGCTCTGCACACTTTTGCAAAGTGATTCCATTTACCACATTTAGTACACTGTTTGCCTTTAGCTGGGCAATTTCCTTGTTCGCCATGCACTTTGTATCCACAATATCCACATGTTTTGGGGCGTTTTGAGTCTGTGTCGCTCTGTTTTGGAGTTATGTCTCTCTCCGTTCTGAAAAGCGCTCTCTGGGCACCGGAGGTGTGCTTTGATGTCTGCCTGACTGCGTGCACTGCTTGTTCACGTGATGCACTCGTGCTGCGGCGCGAAATGGTTTTCATCTGAGCCTGTGCTAGCTCGTGAGATCTGGCTATGTCGATAGCTTTGTCCAGCGTTAGCTCAGACCCAACATTCAAAAGTTTCTCTCTCACTCGCGGTGAGTGTATTCCAAATACAATACGGTCCCTGACCATCTCATCCTTGTTTGCATAATCACAGTCTTTCACAAGCAGAAGCAGCTCAGTCACAAACGGTTCAAAAGACTCGCTAGCTCCCTGTACTTTCTCATGGAATTTGTACCTAGCGAAAATTGTATTAGTCTTCGGCACAACATATGCTTCAAAACGATCGTAGTATGTTTTCAGTAACTTTGATTCAGCCTCGGTAAGTGTCCATGTGTTGTAAATATCTCTCCCTTTTTCACCGATCCAGAGGAGCAGGTAGCTACACTTTTCCTCTTCTCTTGCCTTCAGAGGACCCGTGAACATTAGCTCCACATGCTGTTTGTACTTACGCCATGCATCGGGTAAGTTTGTAGACTCCCAGTCCATTCGAGGTGAAGGAACTCCAGAAAAATCCATCTTTTAAGACCATTTACTCTGACACCATGTCTTGTTTTGTACGCTTTGTACAAAATAATAAAACACAGAACTACAGGATGTTTCTTAACATAACTCTTTATTAACTAGCTACAACTACATGTTCGCCTATCTCCAACCATGATCAACTGGCCATGGCCTAACCGTCTGGGTGGTCTTAACCAATCACCGCACAGTATGATACGGCGGTAAAATGCATCCAATTATAATTCAGTATGTATTCACATATGAATATTACAGTGATGGCCTTCACTCACTGTCCGGGGAACACCTATCTCTCCGGGCCTGAGACTAGAGCTTACGCTACGGACCTCCAGGCCTCTTAGCCTCCATCCCTGCCCGGGTCAACACCCCTCTCTCTGGGCATGACTTCGAGCCGGGGATAGCCCCCCACCTCCACAACCTCGCACACCAGGCGAACCTGGGCACCCACACTGAAGCACCCTTCCTTGGACACTAAAGTATATAGCCCCGCTGTTACGAACCACGTGCACCTGGTGATCCAAAACGGCCTTCGTGCACCTGGTCACCCGAAACAGCCTATGTGCACCCGGTCATCCAACCGCTTTCCGCTCAGAGACTAAGTCCACACACATGGATTACCAGGTGCTGGTGGTACTTTACACCCGGGTCCCCACCTTCTTTAGTCTGCTTGCCCACTCTCTCTCTGGGCCTCCGGACTCTGACTCCTGGCCCTTCTCTGTGCACCTGGTAACCCGTTAGAAAATAAGGGAGGAGGTGGAGGAAGACGCCTTCCGTCCCGACAAAAGCTTGGATCGAAGGCTGACTTTCAATAGATCGCAGCGAGTGAGCTGCTCTGCTACGCACGAAACCCTGACCCAGAATCAGGTCGAATCAGGTCGTCTTCAAGTGATTTACGACCAGGTTCTCCACAAACATGCGGTGCACATCAGGAGAGGGGCGGCAACTCATTCGGCCGCACCCCGACCTGGTCACGAAAGGCTCTACTCACCTGCCAAAAGAGGCAGGCTATCCCGGGCCAACCGAAGCTCCACGGCGCTACGGTATCATTACGTTTAGGGGGGATTCTGATTTAGAGGCGTTCAGTCATAATCCCACAGATGGTAGCTTCGCACCATTGGCTCCTCAGCCAAGCACATACACCAAATGTCTGAACCTGCGGTTCCTCTCGAACTGAGCAGGATTACTATTGCAACAACACATCGTCAGTAGGGTAAAACTAACCTGTCTCACGACGGTCTAAACCCAGCTCACGTTCCCTATTAGTGGGTGAACAATCCAACGCTTGGTGAATTCTGCTTCACAATGATAGGAAGAGCCGACATCGAAGGATCAAAAAGTGACGTCGCTATGAACGCTTGGCCGCCAAAAGCCAGTTATCCCTGTGGTAACTTTTCTGACACCTGCTTAAAACCCAAAAAGTCAGAAGGATCGTGAGGCCCCGCTTTCACGGTCTGTATTCATACTCATACAAGGAGGAGTCACGGAGCCCTGATATCATTCTGAAATTATTTGTGTATTGAATAAATTAAAATGCCTTTTCCTATCATGTATCAGATTGTTTATATCTCACAGAGAACGGAGGCTCAGGCCGGGTTAGAACCAGTGGTTAAATTGAACCAGAGCTACCTGGAGTCGGCCTCCTGCACCTTGGGTCAAAGGGAGAACCAGGCGGAGCCTAGCTTCAGCACATTACGGGTCAAAGAGAAAAGTAGGATAAAAAGTAAGATAAACCAACGTTAGGGTCAGGGTTGACTAAAAGGTGTCGGTCTGGCCTAGTGGTAGCCCCTCAGACTGGAACACATACACCCCTGGTGACGTGAGCACGAATCCCGTCTCAGCCCTTCCTCTCTGTCTGTCTCCCCTCTACACTCCCACTATCAGTGGTACTATCACTGTCCATAAAACAATAGAATACAATAAACATATATTTAAAAAACAACATAAGATTAGGGCTAGGGTTGAGGTGATAGGGTTAGGGTTGTAGTTGAGGTGCTAGGGTTGAGGTTGGAGTAAGGGTTGTGGTGGAGGTTAGTTTTGAGGTTAGGGTAAGGGTTGTGGTTGAGGCTAGGGTAAGGGTTGTGGTTGAGGTAAGGGTTGAGGTTAGGGTAAGGGTTGTGGTTAGGGTTAGGCTTAAACCAGGATGTGATAAGAACAACTGTGTGTGTGTGTGTGTAGAGCCAGCCCAGGTGTGCAAGGTTACAGCTGGTTTAATAGGTCTAAGATGATAAATTACATGATTAACATTGTCTGACATAAGATTAATATTCATAGAGAACACAGATATTACATACTACAGATATTACATACCACAGATATTACATACCACAGATATTACATACTACAGATATTACATACTACAGATATTACATATAAAAGCTGTTTCCTGGACTCAAAACCTTGCTCAGTGGAGAATCACTTGGCTCAATTGGTGTCTGGGAAGCCGGTCCAACAGAAACAAAGTGCAACAATCAAACAGGCAACCAAGTCAACAGGAACATTTGGTTTCCCTCCATTTCCACCGGACTCACTGCAAAGAACTCTAGTCAGTGTGTGTGTGTGTGTGTACTCAGTAGCTGTTGAAGGTGGGGTAACTCTGGTCACTCTGGCAGGTGAAGTAAGCTATCAGCTGACCGTTACAGATCATCAGAAACAACCCGCTGCCTTCAAACAAAACATACAACCAAACACACACACACACACACACACACAAACACACACAAAACCGTTAATAAAGAAGAGACATAATCAATTACTCATCTATAACTCCTCAGAAGGTTTTACACAATAAAACAGAACATGTGTGGGTGAGGTGAGGTGAGGGTGAGGTACAGGTCTTACCAAGGGCCAGCCACCACTGCCATACCAAGGGAAACTCCAACATCACTGAAACACACACATTACAAACACACATTACAAACACACATTAAAAACAGGTAATATACCACACAGAACTAAGGAAGGGGAGTGTACATCGTATTGCTTTAGAGATAGACCCATCCAATCCTTACACATGAGGAAGGGGAATTAAAGAAGAACATGGGATAGGGTCAATATGTGCCTTGTTTAGGGCCCAGCTGCTTCTCAACTCTAACCCCACTTCCCGTCCTGTCATGATGTCATCAAAGCTGGCCCTGAGCACTCTGCTCTGCCAACAAGGGATTATTCTGAGTTAAGCCAGTGTGTGTGAGTGAGTTCAGGCATGTGTATGCATTTCTGTGTGTATGTGTGTGCGTCTCACCCAGGCTGGTGAGCAGTACGTGCAGTAGTGTGACTGTGAGAGCGTAGTCCCAGACCCATCTCCTCACCACGGCTGCAAACAGCAGACCACTGCAGAAATAGGTCAACTCCATGGACAGCAGGTTCACTGGAACAACAATATAAGACCTTAACCATCTGTAGAGGACATGCGCGCGTGCACACACACACACACACACACACACTACAATACACATCTTCGCTCACCCAGGTATTTGGAGTTGGACTCCAAATTGGTTGGTTCAGTCTTAAAGTCAAAGGGAATAAGTCCATCAAAGTGATCCAACCTGAATGCAAACAGAAGAACAGCAGATAAAACAAACAAACAAACAGGATATTCAAAAGGAGGAGCTAGGAAGGAAGCAGGGTGGTTGAAACTGACTGTCATTCCAATCAATGAAAACAGACCAATAGTTGCTGTGGATTCCACGAATCCCTCCCCCTCTCTTCTGTCACCTGGCACCAGGTTTATAGAAGCCGCGTGAGGACGGCTCACCGTTCCAGCAGGGTCACTTACCCAATAACCACACGTGCATGCAGAGAGGAAAAGAAAAGTGTCGCACCTGAACGCGCCGAAACACACACTCCCAATCATGTAGTAGAGAGAGTAGAATATGACGAGGCACAGCAGCAGGTGCACAAGCACTGTCTGGGGGAGAGAGATCGACAGAAAGAGAGAGTGAAAGAGAGAAAGAGATCGAGAGAGAGAGTCAGAGTCATTCATCCCAATAATAATATATCACACATCATAGACCTAGGCTATACTCAAATCAGCCGCCAAGACACTAGCAAAGCCGTGACAGCACTGTCAACTGAACCGTGGATCATTCAGCAGGTGTAAAAGCTCCCATGGCAGAACTCCAACAGACTCTGCAGGGGATGCGCACTGCGGGGGAGCAGCAGAGGACAGAAGACCTTCATTTGCACAGACTGAGTGATCATTATCTGTTGCATTTGCCATTCACGATAAATGAAATATCAGTCGCTGAATAGAAATGATAGGCTGATAGCTTATGTTTCATAGTCGCCAACAACGACACCTGATGATTTCGTATTTTATTGTAACAACGTCCATATCTGACCCACGGCTGCCCGGATGGCACATAATGAGATTTTTTCTGAGTGTAAAATCCGAGTAAACAGTCCTCTTACCCTCGTGTCGGCCACTTTACCCCTGAAGGCCATCTCATGGTTTGCATCTGTCGTTCTTCTGATGTTGAGAATAATGTATGTGACTGGGCAACTGAGATGTTACAGTGTAATCCGTCAGAAAACAGCATTATACTGCCATCTAGCGGTAGCGACTGGAAAAATGAGGCTTATTTATAGGCGACACTGCCATTGAAGGTCTGCATCTCATGCCAAATAGACTACAGTAGCCTCTTCCAGTCCAACGTTTCACTTGTAATAAGAACAGTAGGGATGTCTTATTAATTAACCCTTAAAATAGCAAAGTCAGAGAGCTTCTATTCCGGACGTCTGGTCTGATTGGGCATAGATAACAAACATGAAAATGCATCACGTTTTACAAAAAAAAAAAACATTAAGCGCTGATAGCCTATAGGCCTTGTTGTAATCAATACTACGGTCTAACTACTGTAGACCTATTTGGCGTCTGGACTTGACTGTTCTTACTTTTTTGCTGAATTACTGGTTGGAAGTGTGGCCAAGTTCATAAAACAGCTAGAAGTTGGGTTTATGATTAGTCTACTGTCATCTTTCTTTTAACATATGGGGACAATATTGACTGGTGGTGACGTAAACAGTTATTGACGGCATCCAGCGACATGACCACAATGGAAATCGCGCGCCACGCCAAACAGACTCTGCACGCCCCTGCGCTCCGATTTGATGCTCTCTGAGATTCTGAAAATACACGAGGGAGAAAGACTAGTCCCAAGGCATGAATACAATATTTAATAAACTACATGTCCACTCTAAGCGTCCGTCTTGCTGTACCTATTGACCATCGATAGTTGTGTGCTCAAGTTTACCGAGATCCAAAGTTGTCAGGCAGCGTTCATTGAACGCATGCGCATTGCATCCACTATCCAGCTCAAAATAAGAGTTAAAACAGAAACGAGGTGAGTTCCATAATTTTAAAACAATATAATCGCCGTTATACATTAAATGTTGCAAATAATAACAGTAATCGATAAAGCATCGTTTGTTTTATAATTTGCACCGGTTCTTGTTATTTGTACTGTGATTTAAAACCGTAAAGATAAATCGGAGAGTCAAGTTTCTATTGAAGAAATTAAAAGCAAGCAATTCTATATTTTAGCCTTGAACAAATAAGGCAGTGTAGGGGCGGTTATTTACTTATTTATACCAACTAATGTGGAAGTCCATTCCTAAGCATTTTCTAACGTTCAAAACCTGGAAACTTATTTATTACTGGTTGTCCTTACTTCGCTACACCAAGCCAAAATGCTAGTCCCAGTTCATAGCCCCCAATTTGAATTGAACCATAGTGACGCTTTGCTAGCCAGAAGCAGTTAGCACGCTAGCTGGCAGCTAGCTGGCTGGCATTCCGAGACAAGGGGAAAGTAAAGAAAATGGCCATGATGAGGGAAAACACTGACATATGAAATTACAGGGTATATATTTGGTTTTATTTGACAGACACGGCCCTGCATTATGTGTTTCAATAAATAACTTGAGTCATTTACATAGTTTTAACGTGTTGGTGGCCTCTTCCTTTGCTCCGCCATTTTGTATAAGACGAATGCTAATCATGGGCGCACGTCCACTTTATTTATGGTCGAATAAATTCGAGGTTTAAACTTGGGAACGTAAACTGACAGCTGTTGAACAGCACACTTGATTGTTTACTTCACATCCATATATTTCAGTCAAACAAATATTCTTTCTGACCAAAATATAGTGTTAATGCAGCGTCGAGGCAAAAACGTTACATCGTGATCTTGGTTTGATTAAAACACACGTACATTTGACCTTTTTATGCAGAACACATTGTTTTCTTTAAAATCATTGATTATTCTACCATCTCTGTTGTCCGCGTCAATGCAAACAGCCGATTTAATAAGATACTGTTAAAACAAGGAAAAGCTGAACTTGTTCTTTTAACTTGTATTTGACACGTCTCTCACGGTGTTTGTCAATACTTGTGCTCTAGGCCAATCCATGCAGGAGTGCTTGTGCATTTATTTTGTAATATTTAGCTTTAAAAAGTAAAATATTTACTTGTTTTGCTTCATATAAGTGCATGCATGTATTCCACAACAGTCGCCCTCTAGCGGCGATGGGATGCGGTTCTTTAGTACCCGACAACGCGCTGGTTGAATTCTTGCAGGTACCTGTACTTTTTGTGCCAGGGATATTTTTTTGAGTACCACTTTTTGTATAATGTCATTTGATTGATTTATTGTTTTTATTAGCTAATAAAAAAAAAATACATACACACACACACTACATTCATTTTAAAAACTTAACAGGGATTGCTAAATGAAGTCAGTGACTTATTCCCATTGTGGTCCCTAAAGTACACGGTGGAAAATTATTACAAAGATACAGACATAGATATCTTAGATGTAATGAAAACAACACATAGATAGACATTTGAGAAGGATCTGTCAAATGGATACAATTTCAGTTTTACTTTGAGAACCTACAGACAGACCTATTCTAGCCCATATCCTTGCATGAACAAACTCCCACACATCTTGTCTTAACATGACAGACAGGCAGATGTCAATAGGCATGTGCCAGTGTTTCCCCATCCACTGCTGAAGCGGGAGTGCTGTCTTAATTCAAATCAAATATTATTTGTCTCATGCATCCTAAACAACAGGTGTAGACTAACAGTGAAATGCTTAGTGATGGGCCCTTTCCAACAATACAGAGAGAGAAATAGAAAAAATAAGAACACAAGGAATAAATGCACAATGAGTAAGGATAACTTAGCTATATACACAGGGTACCAGTACTGAGTCCATGTGCAGGGGTACGAGGTAGTTTGGATGTGACACCTGTATGGTTATTGATTGATTGAGTGTGTTCAAGTAGTAAGGCTAACAAAACTTTGTGTTAACGAGTAAAGTCAGGCGAGGTGCATTTGGGCACAACCAAATGTCGGACACTGTAATGGTTAGGTTGTGTATCACAATACCAGTATCGCAATATTTTTTACAATGCAAAAATTCTAACCCGAGGCAGACAAAACTATTTGGTCCTTTTAAAAACCTGCTGTATGTAAAATATTGTGGCTATAGCTTGGAAATAAATCAATGTGATTCTGGATGACAACATAATACCGTTTATTTCCACCTATAGTGTTTCTTTCCAAAATACATTTCCTTGAACATGATCCTAACGAGAATCGCGATACTGGTATCTTCCCGGCCCAAGTAATGGTTTTCCAACAGAAAGGCTCAGATCAACATGGCAGTGTCAACATACCTGCTATTGTATATAATCACACACTCACAAACTGAAAACATAACATGTGTACAATTAATTGGTTAGAGAGAGGTCTCAAATATCACTTTCATTTGTATCCCCTACAGCTTTAGAATCGCAGCAAAGTTGGTTCCTGTTTGTCACGTCTTTGGTCACATTCACGTGGGTCCACCAAAAACATCCTAATGATTGGTTGACAAATAATGCATGGTGCAGTTGGTGAGAAGCAACAGCAGCGACTTCATCAAAAACTGCATGACCTTTGATCACATGGTTTTTGTCAAGTTCAAGCAGTCGACATGTAGGCACAAGTCGGACAATTTTTATCCCCATGTTGCAACACACTTTGAAAGGCAGTGACCGTCGACTAGACAAAATGTATCTGCTCGAACACGCCCATTGACTGGCTGACTGGACAACAACCTCTCCCTCAACGTGATCAAGACAAAGGAGATGATTGTGGACTACAGGAAAAGAAGGACCGAGCACACCCCCATTCTCATCGACAGGGCTGTAGTGGAGCAGGTTGAGAGCTTCAAGTTCCTTGGTGTCCACATCACCAACAAACAAACATGGTCCAATCACACCAAGACAGTCATGAAGAGGGCACGACAAAACCGATTCCCCCTCAGGAGACTGAAAAGATTTGGCATGGGTCCTCAGATCCTCAAAAGGTTCTACAGCAGCACCATCGAGAGCATCCTGACTGGTTGCATCACTGTCTGGTATGGCAACTGCTCGGCCTCCGACCGCAAGGCGCTACAGAGGGTAGTGCGTACGATCAAGTGCATCACTGGGGCCAAGCTTACTGTCATCCAGGACCTCTACACCAGGCGGTGTCAGATGAAGACCCTAAAGACTCCAGCCACCCTAGTCATAGACTGTTCTCTCTGCTACCGCATGGCAAGCGGTACCGGAGCGCCAAATCTAGGTCCAAGAGGCTTCTCAACAGCCTCTACCCCCAAGTCATAAGACTCCTGAACATTTAATCAAATGGCTACTCAGACTATTTGCATTGCCCCCCCCCCCTTTTACACTGCTGCTACTCTCTGTTATTATCTATGCATAGTCACTTTAATAACTCTACCTACATGTACATATTACCTCAATTACCTCGACTAACCCCTGTAAATAGCCTCGCTGTTGTTATTTTACTGCTGCTCTTGAATTATTTGTTACTTTTATTTCTTATTCTAATTTTTTTTAGGTATATTATTTGTTTTTTAAACTGCATTGTTAAGGGCTTGTAAGTAAGCATTTCACTGTAAGGTCTACAGCGCATGTATTCGGCGCATGTGACAAATACCATTTTATTTTGATTTGGTTTTGACTGATGGATTGATTGATGTCAGTGCAGGAGGAGGAGAGCAGGGAGAGATGACTGACACCCCGCCCAGCGATGGCCCCTCCCAGGGGGCAGAGTTTGACATGATGGGCGCTCTGGACTGGCAGGACGGCATCGCCACACTGCCCGGCAGCGACATCAAGGTACGGTGTGTTTGTGTGTGTGTGTGTGTGTGTGTGTGTGTGTGTGTGTGTGTGTGTGTGTGGATACTACAGACAGGTGTGTGACTGACTGGTATCTCTCAGTTCCGTATGACAGAGTTTGGAACTTTGGAGATCGTGACAGAGCCAGAGGTCAAAGACGCAGGGCCAACCCCCCAGAACCCCGCCCAGTCGAAAAGCCCCACCCCTCCACCAGAGGCCCAATCAGAGAGCAGCGCAGCCTCTTCTGCAGCCAAGGAAGTCCAGCCACTTGCACCTAAGGGTAAAGTAAACATACGGTTATGAAGGAGTTATAACATAGTTTTGACTGTTTATAATACAGGTGTGTAGTATTTAGACTTATAGCTCTGATATATGTCAGCACTGTGTATATTAGCATACTACATACTGGGTGCACTGCAGATGGGGGCATAGAATCCATTACATTTTCCCCATTCAACGTTGAATTCTACAAAGCTTCAATATTACTCTGCTCTTTCCCCCAGCTCAAGGCCCTGTGCTTCTGTCTCTAGAGGAGGGTCCCACTGTGGAAGAGCCCAGGGCGGAGGCGGCAGGCCCCAGGGCGGAGGCGGAGGAGCCCAGGGCGGAGGCGGCGGGCCCCAGGGCGGAGGAGCCCAGGGCGGAGGCGGCGGGCCCCAGGGCGGAGGAGCCCAGGGCGGAGGAGCCCAGGGCGGAGGCGGCGGGCCCCAGGGCGGAGGCGGGCCCCAGGGCTGCGATGGCTAGCTGTAGGTCGTGTGGGGGCTCCGGTCCACTGGAGAGTTTCCTCCAGGGCAAATACTGCAGCTCCATTTGTGTCCAGCCCTCCAGTGGCAGGTAAAGATGTTAGCTGTTCTTACTGTACTGTATTTTAGAAAGCATATTGATAGTAGTAACAGTTAAGACCCAAAACAGTCATCACATGAGCATAGTTCCTAGAATGACCTCTGTTCCATGTGTGTTTAGGTCATCTCCCAGAGAGCAGAGGGAGAGAGAGGGGTGGGAGGGGGGACTGGGGAAACGAGTGAGGAAGAAGAGGAAGATCTACATGGACTCTGGTGATGAAGAGGAAGATAACCAGGAGGAAGAAGAGGTGACGATATAAGATGTGGCCAATGCTGGTCCTGAAAAGCATTGTAATGTTGTGTGTGTGGCAGCTCACCTGCCGATGAGTGACTGTCTCTCTCTACAGGACAAGGCCAAGGCTGTCAAAGGGAGGAGAGCTGCAAAGCTGGCCAAGCTAGGTATGTCCTGTTATTACACTGAGGGGAGGGAGAGGATGGATAGATGAGAGGCTGGAGGGATGGATTTTTTTTAGGAATGACAGGGGCTGGAAAGTTTGTCCAATCAGGTAGACCAGGGGTCATGAGTGCTGCAACCCTGCTGGTTTTCATGTCACTGATTGGTTGATGTGACTGTTTCGTTGTCCCACCCCCAGTGACAGCCCCACCCAATAAGAAGCGACCCTGGAGCTGGCCCTCCTACATGGAGGAGGAGAAGGCTATAGCTGCCCCCCTTAAACTGTTCAAGGAGGTGAGGCACGCACACTTTATCATACTCTCTCTGACACACACACACACACACACACACACACACACACACACACACACACACACACACACACACACACACACACACAGCTGTACAGACATGTGAAAGAGTGTTATGTGTGTGTGCCTCGCAGCACCAGTCATTCCCTCAGAGCAGGAATGCCTTCAAAGTGGGGATGAAGTTAGAAGGACTGGACCCCTGTCACCCCTCTCTGTTCTGTGTGCTCAGTGTTGCTGAGGTACGTGTCTAACAGGTCAGACCAATAAGATATAGGAGGAACGTCTGTTTTCTAACAACTAACCCTTTGCTTTCCCTCATTTCTTTGCGTTCCTTCCTCTGTCTCTCTCTTCCTCTCTGTCTCTCTCTCTCTGTCTGTCTCTCTGTCTGTCTCAGGTCCAGGGTTATAGGATAAGGCTTCATTTCGACGGGTATCCAGAGTGCTATGACTTCTGGGTAAATGCTGACACCTGGGATGTGAAGCCGGCGGGCTGGTGTGAGAAGATGGGACACAAGCTGCTACTGCCTAAAGGTCCACATACAGACACTACACACACACACTACACACACACACAGATACAAACACACCCGACACGCATACAAACACACCCGATATGCATACACACACCCCCCACACACATACACACACCCCCCACACACACACCCCAGACACACATACACACACACCTGACACACATGCATATTCTACCGACTGTACAATGTTGTGTGTAGTTAGACAAAACTATAACCTTCAACCTTTTGTGTCTAGGTTGTAAGGATGGGGAGTTCAACTGGAACATGTATGTGAAGAACTGCAGAGGTCAGCTGGCCCCCAAACACCTCTTCAAGAGCCTCAACACGGTGAGCCTACCTGACAGCCTGTGTGGATCCATTAATAGTGTGTTTGTGTTGTGAATTAGTTGGTGACCTTAGGTCCATGTCCATTCAAGTAAGTTTGTATATGAACCATGTGGGTGCATGTGTGTGTAGTCGGTGACTCCGTCAGGGTTCCGTGCGGGTATGAAGCTGGAGGCGGTGGATAAGAAGAACCCATATCTGATCTGTGTAGCGTCCATCGCGGCTGCTGTTGACAACAGACTCCTCATACACTTTGACAACTGGGACGACACCTATGACTACTGGTGTGATGCCAGCAGTCCCTACATCCACCCTGTAGGTTACTGTGAGGAGGCTGAGCTGACCCTCACCACCCCTGCTGGTGAGACACACAAACATATTTATTTAACATATTTAACGCTTTATTTGGATACACCATCAAACATTGTATAAGGGTGTGTATTGTGGTTTCTCCTCTCAGAGTATAAGCACCCGAGGAGTTTTTCCTGGGATAAATACATGGAGGAGACTGGGACACAGGCAGCCCCTGCACGTGCCTTCAAACTGGTAAGACACTCACATTCTCACACACACATACAGTTGACACTCAAAACATGTGACACATGCAAATTACATTGTTGGTGTTGATTGGGAGGCCTGGGGGAATTTCACATGGAGTTCCTCAGGGCTCTGTTCTGGGTCCACTGACAGTCTTTATTTATGTCACCTACACCGTTCCAAAACATGCATATTAATCCATCTGTATCACCTGATGTAAACTCTTGAATGTGTCCTGTAGCGTCCGTGCCATGGGTTCCAGGCTGGAATGAAGCTGGAAGCCGTCGATAAGAGGAACCCCATGCTCATCCGCGTAGCAACCATCGCCGAGGTGGAGGACCACCGACTGAGGGTACGCTGTGTGGGAGAGTGCAGTATGATTATTGTGGAGTAGTGTGTGTGTGTGTGTGTGTGTGTAACTTTCTGTCTTTCTCAGATCCATTTTGATGGCTGGAGTGAGGAGTATGACTACTGGGTGGATGCTGACTGCCCAGACCTGCACCCTGTGGGCTGGTGTCAGAAGACTAGTCATCCCCTACAACACCCCTCCAATGGTGAGACACACATGCACACACTTCCAAAAAATTGACATGGTTATAACCCACAAATATTTCCCAATCAGTTCCAAAGTGTAAGATTGGCAAAAAGGTGCATGCAGAGAAAAGACATGTAGCTCAAATGATGCTGGTTCTTCACAGCTGCTGGAGCTGTTGGTTTGTGGGGACATACACACTGACACACCATATAGTGTTTGTGGTCAGGTCACTCTCTGGTGTAGTGTGTCTGCAAGCCTATGTGTTTCTGTCGCTTTGTTTATGTGTGTGGTCAGGTTACTCTCTGGTGTTTTTGTCTCTGTTTATGTGTGTCTCTGTGTAGTATTAACTCTGGTGTTTTTATCTCTGTTTATGTGTGTCTCTGTGTGTAGTATTAGTTAGTAGTATTAACTCTGGTGTTTTTATCTCTGTTTATGTGTGTCTCTGTGTGTAGTATTAGTTAGTAGTATTAACTCTGGTGTTTTTATCTCTGTTTGTGTGTGTCTCTGTGTGTAGTATTAGTTAGTAGTATTAACTCTGGTGTTTTTATCTCTGTTTATGTGTGTCTCTGTGTGTAGTATCAGTTAGTAGTATTAACTCTGGTGTTTTTATCTCTGTTTATGTGTGTCTCTGTGTGTAGTATTAACTCTGGTGTTTTTGTCTCTGTTTATGTGTGTAGTATTAACTAGTAGTATTAACTCTGGTGTGTTTCAGGCTCCACTGATATGCTGGTCCTCCCAGGGCAGGGCTGTCCTACCCCAGGATGCAATGGGGTTGGTCACATCCGAGGACCCCGCTACGGAACCCACTACACGTCAGTAACAAACACACACACTAACTGTCAAAAAAGTTTTGTAAACAAAACACGTCATAGAATGACTTGTGATCTGTGTGCTGTAATCTGTGAGCAAGGTGATGTGTGTTCCTGTTCTGAACTTGTGTGTGTGTGTAGGGGGGTGAGCTGTCCGTACTCGGAGATGAACCTGAACAGGGAGGGCCAGGTACCAGACCGTCTGAGTGGAGAACGACCTATGACCCTGAGTGGGCCTCATCACCGTGGGCGACGCCCAGACCCTCCTTCACACACCCAGACAAACAGCCCCACCACACCAGAGCAGCCCGAGCCTGCAGACGACTCCCCTCAGACCAGGTATGTGTGGAACATGTAACAGAAGGGGTTCGGAAGAGCTTCCATGACTTTGTTTGTTATCTGACTGCAAATAAAGTCAGGAGTTGTGGAGTTGTTTCCATGGTAACAGTTGTTTCTATGGTAGTGTAACTAGGGGGCCGACGGTTGACGAGGGCGAACGATCCAGGTGCAGCAGTCAGAGTGAGCCACCAGGGGGCTCCACTGAGCCCATCAACGAAGGAGCCAAGGCCAAGAGGTAGCACACAGACTCCTCTCTCCTACCAAACCCTAGAATGCATGATGGAGCAGAGTGTTTGTTGTTGGTTTACTAAGAGAGTACAGTGCCTTCACAAAGTATTCACACCCCTTGACTTATTCCACATTTTATTGTGTTACAGCCTGAATTCAAAATGGATTAAATAGATTTTTTTCTCACCCATCTGCACATCTAATGACAAAGTTAGCAAATTTTTTTGCAATTATTACAGAAATGTCTCATTTACATAAGTATTCACACCCGAGTCAATACTTTGTAGAAGCACCTTTGGCAGCGATTACAGCTGTGAGTCTTTCTGGGTAAGTCTCTAAGAGCTTTTCACACCTTCCACACTTGCCCATTATTCTTTGCAAAATTCTTCCAGCTCTGTCAAATTGGTTGTTGATCATTGCTAGACAACCATTTTCAGGTCTTGCCATAGATTTTTAAGTAGATTTAAGTAAAATCTGTAACTCGGCCTCAGGAAATTTCACTGTCTTCTTGGTAAGCAACTTCAGTATAGATTTGGCTTTGTTGTTTTAGGTTTTTGTCCTGCTGAAAGGTGAATTCATCTCCCAGTGTCTGGTGGAAAGCAGACTGAACCAGGTTTTCCTCTGGGATTTTGCCTGTGCTTATCTCCATTAGGTTTAATTTTTAACCTGAAAAACTCCCCAGTCCTTAATGATTAAAAGCATACCCTTAACATGATGCAGCCACCACTATGCTTGAAATATGGAGAGTGGTACTCCGTAATGTGTTGTATTGGATTTGCCCCCAAACATAACATGTTGTATTCAGGACAAAGTTAATTGCTTTGCCACATTTTTTGCAGTACTACTTTAGTGCCTTGTTGCAAACAGAATGCATGTTTTGGAATATTTTATATTCTGTGAAGGCTTCCTTCCTTTACTCTCAGTATGGTTAGTATTGTGGAGTAACTACAATGTTGTTGATCCATCCTCCTACCACAGCCATCAAACTCTGTAACTGTTTTAAAGTCACCATTGGCTTCATGGTGAAATCCTTGAGCAGTTTCCTTCCTCTCCAGCAACTGAGTTAGGAAGAATGGCTGTATCTTTGTAGTGACTGGGTGTATTGATACACCATCCAAAGTGTAATTAATAACTTCACCATGCTCAAAGGGATATTCAATGTCTGTTTTTTTATTTATTTTTACCCATCTACCCATAGGTGACCTTTGCGAGGCATTGGAAAACCTCCCTGGATTTGTGGTTGAATCTGTGTTTGAAATTAACTGCTCGACTGAGGGACCTTACAGATAATTGTATTTGTGGGGTACAGAGATGTTAAACACTATTATTGCACTCAGAGTGAGTCCATACAACTTATTATGTGACTTGTTAAGCACATTTTTACTCCTGAACTTATTGACTCAAGACATTTCAGCTTTTCATTTTTAATTAGTAATAAAAATGTAAAAAAAAAACATAATTCCATTTTGACATTATGGGGCCAGTGTGTCGGCCAGTGACAAAACACAGCTCTAATTCATTCATTTTAAATTCAGCCTGTAACACAACAAAATGTGGGAAGATTTGTGGGGTGTGAATACTTTCTGAAGGCGCTGTATGTTGTCTTTCAACAGGTCTGCCCCAGTCCCAAAGTATCTGAAGCTGCACGTCGTCAAGCAGGAGAGTGGCGATGGGAAAGGTAGAGGTTCTGCTCTCAGAAATAGAGAATGGATGTAACGCTGTGTGGATTATATATTGTCTGTGCATGTCTATTGAAGATATTTACAGCTAATTTCTCCTCCCTCTCCCCCAGACTCCCTGTCTCTCCAGCAGGCGCTCCATGAGTCAGTGTTCTCCCCGGGTGGCTCCTCCTCTCCCCCTCACAGGGTGGCTCTGTGCTGGGACAAACACTGCCAGCTGCTCCCTGAGGTCCTGGGCCTCACAGCTAAGAGAGTTGCAACCTGGACTGCCGACGAGGTCAGACATGCACACATAAACATATAAGCAATACAAACATGTACAAGCTGTACACATACAGTACAAACTCACATATTGTACAAAACACATACATTACACATACACCCAATACAATAGCTTTGTGTATCCTATTGCATTTTAATCACACGTGTGTGTGTGTGTGTGTGTGTGTGTGTGTGTGTGTGTGTCTTAATGTTTGTTTCCCTGTGGGTCAGGTGGCCAGTTTTGTCAAAGGGCTCCCAGGCTGCAAAGAGCATGCTGCCACCTTCAGGACAGAGGTAAGAGCTACCATTTCAAACCCCAACTTTGTGAATCACAATAGTCAAACACACTCCTCTCATCTGCTGCTCCTGGTTGGTGTGTCCTATGACAATGCAACCAAGTAAAATTCAATTCTGCCATTGACATTCAAACACTCACACACACGTTCTGTGTTGGAGCTTATTTTGTGTCTCTGTGTATCGCTCCAGCAAATGGATGGAGAGGCCTTCCTGCTTCTCACCCAAGCAGACATAGTCAAGATCCTGTCAATCAAACTTGGCCCCGCCCTCAAGATATACAACGCCATACTCATGCTGAAGAACGCTGATGAGGAGTGAGACGCCCCCTCACGCTTCATTTCCTCCCACACCCGACCGCTGTATCTGAATAGTCTAGAGAAGTTTTATCTCCTTTCTTTTCCTCCTCACCTTATCCTCTTTGGTCTTCATCTGCACTGATCTGAGCCCGTAGGATAGGTCAGGGCAACGTAATGGATGGCCACCAGGAATCTGCTTTCAGCTATCCTGTTCTTCCACATCGGTGTAGAGAGGATACAGAGAGGATGTACCTGGTGTCAGTGTAGAGGAGTAGAGAGGATACAGAGAGGATGTACCTGGTGTCAGTGTAGAGGAGTAGAGAGGATACAGAGAGGATGTACCTGGTGTCAGTGTAGAGGAGTAGAGAGGATACAGAGAGGATGTACCTGGTGTCAGTGTAGAGGAGTAGAGAGGATACAGAGAGGATGTACCTGGTGTCAGTGTAGAGGAGTAGAGAGGATACAGAGAGGATGTACCTGTGGTGTCTGTTGGAAGATCTTAATTGCATACTCCTCGCGTCCTCTCCTCATCTCCTTCTCAAAACCCATTGGATGAGAAAGCCAGAGGAGAGAGGATGCGAGGGGTATGCAATTGAGATCTTACCTGTCATACAGACATCACAGACAACCCAAGAAAGTGTTTTATACTATAACATAGCAACAATTATAATTTAAAGGGACAATCCGGAGTTGAAACAATAACAAAGCAGGATCCCCACCACTGTTTTGGCCAAAAGCTGAGGGATGGATGGGGCTGGAGAAATGTTACCGCTCTCAAATTCATAGACACAACTATGTATACAAGGACTGACCATCATCAAAATGATAGTTTGAACCTTGTTTTGAGGCTATACAGTGTTTGTTTACATTTACTTTGTTTACCAACATTGAAGATGAACAAGCTTATATTTGGTGTTTTGGGGTTCTGATGGGGTACGACAGTTGAACTAAGCTCATGAGGCATTTATAAGATATTCTTTGAGAATCAATGGGTATAAATCAAAAAATGTATGTAGCCACTGCAGATTACCCCATTAACTAAATGTTTTCTGAGTGAGTAAGAAATGAGCAGTGGGCATCTTTAAAGTATTGATATTGAATTCAATTTGAAGGTAGACAGTGAAATGACGTTGCCACCAGCAGCACCACAGATATTGAGATGAGCGAGATGCAACACTTCGCTCACAGTCACACAGTATCTGCAGAACAGGAGGATGGTGGCTCTTTAATTGGGGGAAACGGGCTGATAGTAACGGCTGGAACGGAATCAGTGGAATGGTATTGGTTTCCGTGTGTTTGATAGCGTTCCATTCACTCCATTCCAGACATTACTATGAGCCGTCCTCCCCTCAGATGTGGATGGGTTCGCTTCACACTGTTCCCTGGCCTGGCTACCAGGAATCAAAACAGCGGAGAAGTTGAGCCTCGCGCTTTAACGCTCGTAGTTGTTGTGGGAATTGATCCACTATGCTGTTTACTTTCAGCATCTCCGTCAAATCGCTGCGTCGTCCTTTAATATTATCATTTTAAAAATAAATTGTTGAGGAAATGGTGCTCAGCCCTGAGCAAATGGAACCAGATTAGTCCATACATATTTTTACTTGAATACTTGTTGATGTATTTTTGCTGTTGTGAAAGAAAATCACCATGTAGTTTACCTCTATCAGATGGATACATTCCTCTACATGTCCAGGGCAGGAAGAGGTTGGCACGTCTCAAGGCTTGGGTGGAGGGAGAGGATTGATTTGTGTGTGTGTGTGTGTGTGTGTGTGTGTGTGTGTGTGTGTGTGTGTGTGTGTGTGTGTGTGTGCGCGCGCGCCAGTCAGATGTTTATTTAAAAGGGTGAATGTTATAGCATTGTAACTTTAAGGAAAGCTGGACTTCAGGACTAATTCAACTGAAGAAAGATGTTTTTCTATGTACCTGCTTTAGAACTAATGGTAAAACACTAATGAAATTGGAATGTAAAGAAAGAAAGAGAAAATTCATCAATTTGTTCTGAATGAATATTGTTTCCTGTTTCATTTGGTCTGATTGATCTTTGTGTACACAGTGTAAATAGTGTATTATAGCTCTGGGGTTGTGACACCCTGCATCCCTATAAGAAGTGGTTATTTGGAAGCTTATGCAAATCAATACCAATCTTTTCCAAGAAATTAAAAATGTATTTTTTTTTATTGAACTGAGGATTTCATCTTTTAAAGCTTTAGTGAAATTTTGTAAACTATGTTTTTCGTCAATATCCTCCGTGCGATACCTTGGAATTGTGTTGCAATGAGCTTAAATGTGTTTATCAACAATATAGTTTATATTCAAAACCGGGATTTCTGTATTTTAATTTAAGGGGCATTAATAAGTGCTGTTAACTTGTGAGATGGTGTGAGTCGTGAAGGTGCATGTTGGCTTGTGTTTGCTGGAGTGTGTGAGTGGAATGGAATAAATGAAATGCAGTCTTTGGGGTTGTATATTGTTTTAATGTGCATACTGCCTGAGGGCTTGGTTATCCACTCTTCTGATCTGTTAACGACACTGATCTGTGGTCATCATTACCTAGTGTCAGTGATGTGTCTGTATCATGTCTCAGATTCACAGGAACTGACACCACACCTAAAGCACACAACCAGGTGTGTCCGTGGACAGGACAGGTATGTCATAAGCCTTTCTCCATCCCGGCCCACACCAATCTATTTATCAATCCCTCTTCTCCTCCCTTCATCCCCCCAGTATACTGCTGTTCTAACTAATAATAACTAAAAGGATCCCTGTGGGACTGGCCCAAACCAGCCAGCGATTCCCACGACCCCTCACAACCAGACACAGCTTATCTTGCTAACACACACACACAGTCTTGTTTAACTATCCTTGTGGGGACCAAACAATTGATTCCCATTCAAAAATCTATTTTCCCTAACCTTAACCCCCTAGACCTAATTCTAACTGTAAACCCTAAACCTAAAGTAGCATTTTTCCTTGTGGGGTCCAGCAAAATGACCCTAGTTGGGATATTAAAACCCAAAAAACACACACACAGAGCGTAATTATCTGGCTTACTGCTTCTGAAACATCAAACTATTCCACAAAGAAGTGTGCGCACAGTATTGAGTCAAGTCAAAAAAGCAACTGAAACATTTAGGCCTATTTACTCATCGGGAATTTATGAGGACCAAGATCTCGCATGCGCCGTATTAACCTACTCGCCGCTTTAAACCAAGGCTGGACAGATGTTAATATGCAGCCTGGTTGAGGGGTGAAACTCCGGGAAAACATTTTTAGAGGGGACTGAAGAGTCAACGTTGACCACGTTAATGTAGGGACAAAATAAATAACGGGCATCATGTTGAGAAAATAGTTCCAGATATGTCAGCAGCAGGAGCGACGCGGAAATGTCCACAACGGAGCAACAGCCAAATCCAGGCAAGTAACCATTATCAGAACGTTCTCAAAAATCACCGCGCAGCACATGAAAAGCAAGTGTTACTTGTTCATTTTAGTTTGTATTTGGTCAATAGTGTTGACTTACTTTTTAAAAGATTATTCGGACATCCCCAATGTCAAAAAGGCTTTAGTGTCAGATAACCATAAATTAAAAGATTACCGTTACATTGTATCCGGAATCGGACAACGCAACTCCGCTCTCTCGAGAAAAGTTGTCGAGGGTCTGCTACAATGTTGCACAAGTTCAACACTTCGGTTAACGTTTTTGACTGATGTTATTGCCATCATTTATATAATGTTATGTAAAATCTACAATTTCTGAACTTTTTGTCATCTTTACTAAATGTCTCGTTTTTTTGCATTCATGTTCCTTGTTTAAGTGACGGAATGATTGAATGTTATGTTCAAGGAAAGCCCCAAATCAGACGAAATGACTTTATGTGAAATCTAATAGAAGCTACATCTGGGACTTGGTCAATTGAGAGTTACCACTGGGACCATATATGATCAATTTAGTTCAGAATTGGACGCCATTAATATGTCTGTCTTGACAGCGCTTTATTGTATTATTTACATAGGCTATTGTGGAATATTTAGTTCGAGTTTAAATGTGACGGCTACAGTGAACGGGCTTGTGTATAAGATAACCTAGCGTGGAGTTTAGAAGGAGGCGCGAGAGACTCACATACTGCATCTCATTAACTCCTGGGGTTCTTATCACCTCTGTCATTTCCTGTTGTTTACAAAGTCAACTCTCAACAATCCCTCTCTCACTCCACCCCACCCTTTTCCCCCTGTCTTTTTTCTCTTCCTCTGATTTAACCCCTTTCTCTTCTCTATTACCTCTCTCCTCTCCTTGTCCTCTCTCTCTCTCTCTCCCTCCCCTGTCCTCGTCCTCCCTCTTTCTCCTGTCCTCGTCCTCTCTACTGTCCTCGCCCTCCCTCTTTCTCCTGTCCTCGTCCTCTCTACTGTCCTCGTCCTCCCTCTTTCTCCTGTCCTCGTCCTCTCTACTGTCCTCGCCCTCCCTCTCTCTCCTGTCCTCGCCCTCCCTCTCTCTCCTGTCCTCGTCCCCTCTCTCTCTCCTGTCCTCGTCCCCTCTCTCTCTCCTGTCCTCGTCCCCTCTCTCTCTCCTGTCCTTGTCCCCTCTCTCTCTCCTGTCCTCGTCCCCTCTCTCTCTCCTGTTCTCGTCCTCTTTCTCTCTCCTGTCCTCGTCCTCTCTCTCCTGTCCTCGTCCACACTCTTTCTCCTGTCCTCATCCTCTCTCCTGTCCTCGCCCTCCCTCTCTCTCTCCTATCCTCGCCTTCTCTCTCTCTCCTGTCCTCGCCCTCCCTCTCTCTCCTGTCCTCGTCCCCTCTCCTGTCCTCTTTCTTTCTCTCTCTCTTCTTTCTCTCTTTCTCTCTCTCTCCTCTTTCTTTCTTTCTTTCTTTCTTTCTTTCTTTCTTTCTTTCTTTCTTTCTTTCTTTCTTTCTTTCTTTCTTTCTTTCTTTCTTTCTCTCTCTCTCTCTCTCTCTCTCATCCTCATCCTCCCTCTCTCTCTCCTGTCCTCCCTCCCTCTCTCTCCTGTCCTCCCTCCCTCTCTCTCCTGTCCTTCCTCCCTCTCTCTCCTGTCCTCCCTCCCTCTCTCTCCTGTCCTCGTCCTCACTCCCTCTCTCTCCTGTCCTCGTCTTCTCTCTCCTGTTCTCGTCCTCTTTCTCTCTCCTGTTCTCGTCCTCCCCCTCTCTCTCTCCTGTCCTTGTCCTCTCTTCTGTTCTCTTTCTCCTGTCCTCGTCCTCCCTCCCTCTCTCTCCTGTCCTCGTCCTCTCTCTCTCTCTCTCTCTCTCTCTCTCTCTCTCCTGTCCTCGTCTTCTCACTCTCTCCTGTCCTCATCTTCCCTCTTTCTCCTGTCCGCGTCCTCTCGCCTGTTCTCGTCCTCCCTCTTTCTCCTGTCCGCGTCCTCTCTCCTGTCCTCGTCCTCACTCCCTCTCTCTCCTGTCCTCGTCTTCTCACTCTCTCCTGTCCTCATCCTCCCTCTTTCTCCTGTCCGCGTCCTCTCTCCTGTCCTCATCCTCCCTCTTTCTCCTGTCCGCGTCCTCTCTCCTGTCCTCGTCCTCCCTCTTTCTCCTGTCCGCGTCCTCTCTCCTATCCTCGTCCTCCCTCTTTCTCCTGTCCTTGTCCTCCCTCTTTCTGTCTATCCTGTCTTTGTCCCCGCTTTCTCTCCTGTCCTCATCCTCTCTCTCTCTCCTGTCCTCTCTCTGTTTCTCCTGTACTTGTCCTCTGTCTATCCAGTCTGTGGTAGAGGATGACAGCTGCGGGGTCCACTGGAGCGGTCAACACCGTCTGCACCCAAGACTCCTCCCACTCACCTAAAACAACCTGCCCACAAACCACATGGCCCTGCCCACTCTGCTTCACACAGCAACAGAAGGATGAGCTCGAAGTCAGACTCCGCCTCCACTCCCCTCCTGGGGCGTGGCTACTAGCGGGCGTTGTCGTGGTGATGGTGGGAATGTTTGTAGCTGTGGCCGGGTACGCTAGCTCCACCCCTAACCCTGTGGGTGGGCGAGGCAGCTCCCACAGCGAGCGAATGAAACTGCTCGGCCCTGTCGTGATGGGCATCGGCCTGTTCATCTTCATCTGTGCTGGAACCCTGCTGTACGAGAACCGGGACCGCGAGAACCGAGAGCGTGAGAACCTTGAGAACCCTGAGGAGCAGGGGAAACGCAAACAGAAGAAAACAAGGGAACGGCGCCGGGAGAACCGTGATTATGAGGATGTGGAACAGGGGAACCAGAGAGAGCCCTCAGACAGACACTCCCCTCTCCCTGAGTGCCCGTCCCCCCTGCCTCCCAGAGTGCCTAGACAGGAGGGGTCAGAGTTGAATGTTCTCTCTGTGGGGGCGCTGGGCTCACTGCTGCCAGGGGAGGGACAGGGGCATGAAGAGAGAGTCAGACAGGTGGGGGGTAAGGGGGGGTCAACCCTGCTGACCAGAGTCCTGCACCACCAGGACCCCCCCTCCTCCTGTCCCTCCCCAGCTCCCTCCACTGTGTACTCTGACTCCTGTAACTCCAGTGAGATCAACTATAACGTCCAGACAGGCTCCCCTATCCACTCTATTCACCAACTCTGAGATACTACTGTACTCACATCTGTACACGCTTTTCTAAATAAATGCACCACATATTTCTCCATATCTCTCTGTGGTTGCTATAGGCTGTAGATGCAGTGGAGTGTGTTGGGCATCTCTCTCTACCCCTCTAGGACGGGCAGGGCCAGGGGGAGACAGGGCTAGGTGACGTCAGCTTGCTGTTGTGTAGTAAAGTCTCTCTCAGGGGTGTTTGACTGTATTTGGGCTTGGGGGAGGATTCTGCTGCAGACAGTGACTGTGGTGCCATCCTGAATGATGCACGTACACACACTAAATACGGCCAGACATTCCGCTATGGAACAGGCTGCTTTGGAGAACTTTGATTCATGATGTTGTTTTAACTGTAACTCAAAGTTTTATCTACTGTAAATTCCGGACTATAAGCCGCAACTTTTTTCCCAGGCTTTGAACCTCGCGGCTTAAACAATGACGCGGCTAATATATGGATTTTTCCCACTTTCAATTTTTTTTTCTCCAAAAAAACACATTCTGTGACGTGCTCAGTTTTTTGGCGGCATGAAGCTTTCATTAGACCAATGAAATTGCCGAACGGGTTAAGGTCAAACAACTTTTTTGTTTACTGTTTAGATTAAATCGAGCGCTCTCAAACTTCCCATCATTCTGATTACGGTAGTCATTTTGTCACCTCATCATGGCAAAGACACGGAGAAATGCATATGATGCAGCTTTCAAGTTGAAGGCGATTGATCTGGCTGTTGGAAAAGGAAATAGAGCTGCTGCACGGGAGCTTGGTCTTAATGAGTCGATGATAAGACGTTGGAAACGGCAGCATGAGGAATTGACTCATTGCAAAAAGACAACTAAAGCTTACTGCTAATTTTTTATTTTTTGTTACAAGCCGTGTTTCGTTAAAGCCTATTTATTTTTGTTACAAGCCGTGTTTCGTTAAAGCCTATTTATTTTTGTTACAAGCCGTGTTTCGTTAAAGCCTATTTATTTTTGTTACAAGCCGTGTTTCGTTAAAGCCTGTGTAAAGTTCATTTGTTTCAATGTACCGGTAGGCAGCTGCGGCTTATAGACATGTGCGGCTTATTTATGTTCAAAATAATATTTGTTTTTAAATTCAGTGGGTGCGGCTTATATTCAGGTGTGCTTAATAGTCCGGAAATTACGGTAATATTAGTGACTCTGTTGGTCATGGCTGTTCTCCTTCAGGGTTTCTGTTTACACGCACCCAAACTTGGCTCAGGAGATGGACAGAAATCATAGCAATGAAAAGAAAGTGAATGCCTTCTCATAGTTGGCTGTTGGCTGTCCACATGCTTACTCTTTACTTGAGTTAGATGTTACTACCCACTGGCCAATAACTGGTAGAATCCACGTTGTTCCACTTCATTTCAACAAAACATTTGCAAAACGTCATCAACGTAAGGCAATTGCGTCCTTTTCCCACCCAGCTTTTAACCTAAATCCAATGTCATTGTGAATTTGTTTTGTTGATTTCACGTTAGCTGACAACTCAACCAAATGTGCCAAGTGGGTAGTCTGTTTGCAGTGCATATATGAAGTATATCTTTGCAGCATGTATGCAGCAAACCTTTGGTCTTTAAGGTACACGAAACCATTAGGATGTTAGACTGTGGCTTTAATTGAATAGAGCCCACAGACACAGATGCAGTAAAAGGGGGGAGGAGGAGGGAGAGATGAAGGGGGAGAGGGAGGGGGGATTTTAATTGTCCTGAGTGTTCTCCTCCAGCCTCCAATTACACTGTGGAACCGACCAAGGGTTTTTTATTGGTATTTCAGGACTGCAGAGTATTTCCTCTGTTGTTTAGACACATGCTGGGATAATGCCATTGAGATTAGTGAGGAACGCCAAGACTGCCTTGCCCTGCACGGCCAGACACATCTACACAACACAGGCACAACACACACACACACAACCGCATGCATGCTTTCACACATGCTAAACCTCACACACCTCGTACTGCTTTTGAACCCATTTACCCCGGTTCACCACCAGTGACACTACCAGGGATAAACCAGTACTTGGTTTCTCGCTTCTGACTATGCTAATACTGGGAAGTGTGTGTTTTTGTGAGTTTAATGCAGCAGCTGAATTATGTGGTCAGTCAGTGTTTGATTGCTAGACTGTAATCCTGAACATCAGATTAAATTCACATGTATAATCCCTGCCTGACCTTAACACTTACTCTCACAATGCTCCACCTATGGCCTCCCATAACACACACACACACACACACACACACACACACACACACACACACACACACACACACACACACACACACACACACACACACACACACACAAACACAAACGTGCGCACAAGCACACACCCTCTCTGTCCCACATGGAGATAACCTGTGCATTGTATTTCTGCTCTTGCTGTTGCCTAGGTTTGTTTAACTGTCTCAGTCTGTCTCTGTGTTACGCAATTCCACAAACAGGACAGTTGTTTTAGTCTCCCTCTAATGTCAGTCATACATTTTATTAGAGTTTATGCAGGATCAGTACTGTAGCCCCCCCCGGTGGGACTGGGAGCACTGTCTCTAAGCTGCTTAACTCCTCGCTGAGTCAGACGTGTTTACCGAGGAGGGAGACCCTACTGGGGTTACAGGACCAAAGACAGAGGGCTGAATCATAACATCAATCCTAACATGCAAATCACAACTTTGTGCAAATATCCCATTGATCAGTAGATAGTCAGGATCTCAAGTTAGTGGTTCAACCTGGGACACCTGTAACCCACAGCAACAACACCTGGGACACCTGTGACACACAGCAACAACACCTGGGACCCACAGCAACAACACCTGGGACACCTGGGACCCACAGCAACAACACCTGGGACACCTGTAACCCACGGCAACAACACCTGGGACCCACAGCAACAACACCTGGGACACCTGGGACCCACAGCAACAACACCTGTGACCCACAGCAACAACACCTGGGACACCTGGGACTCACAGCAACAACACCTGTGACCCACAGCAACAACACCTGGGACACCTGTGACCCACAGCAACAACACCTGGAACACCTGGGACCCACAGCAACAACACCTGGGACCCACAGCAACAACACCTGGGACACCTGTGACCCACAGCAACAACACCTGGGACACCTGGGACCCACAGCAACAACACCTGTGACCCACAGCAACAACACCTGGGACACCTGTGACCCACAGCAACAACACCTGGGACACCTGGGACTCACAGCAACAACACCTGGGACCCACAGCAACAACACCTGGGACACCTGTGACCCACAGCAACGACACCTGTGACCCACAGCAACAACACCTGGGACACCTGCATCCACAGCAACAACACCTGGGACACCTATAACCCACAGCAACAACACCTGGGACACCTGTAACCCACAGCAACAACACCTGGGACACCTGGAACCTACAGCAACAACACCTGGGACAGCTGGGACCCACAGCAACGACAGCTGGGACCCACAGCAACAACACCTGGGACAGCTGGGACCCACAGCAACAACACATGGGACACCTGGGACCCACAGCAACAACACCTGGGACACCTGGGACCCACAGCAACAACACATGGGACACCTGGGACCCACAGCAACAACACCTTAACATAAAGTAGAATTTCAATAGCACCCCCGTTCATGTGGTAGACCATTCAGTCAAGTACAGATGTCCATTAGTCATCTAACCCTCATTGTTGATTTAGGACATCCCCGTATTCCCTTTGAGGTGTTTAAACATGTTCATGAAATAATGAAGTGTAACAGGCTTTTTCCAGCGGCCCTGCGAGATACCCTAATCCTCTCCATCTGTTCTTTCCTTTGTAACTTTAAATCCATATTTTTTGCTTTTCGTAGTGTATTTTTGTAAATACAGGGCTCATCTGTAAAATAAACCGTGGTCTCAGCATGACTCCCTGTCAAAATAAAGGTTCAATCAAATAAGTATTTAGATCCCACATAAGGAGTATTTCTAAGAATCCAACAGCTGTTTCTCAAAAAAACATTCTCTCTGATGATGCTAATGTGTTAGTTTAATATGGGGGGGAAGTACAGATATTTTCATGAGCTAGTGAAATAGCCCAGACTAGTTACAGACAGATCTTTGTCTGAGCCGATTGGTTAACTAAATGTCTTAGCTTTACAATAACACAGTTGTGTAAAAATACTTTAAAGTACTAATGAAGTCGTTTTTGGGGTTATCTGTACTTTACTTTACTATTTACCAGTGTGACCTGACTATTAAAAAAACAAGAAAATTATGCCGTCTGGTTTGCTTAATATAAGGAATATGAAATTATTTATACTTTTACTTTTGATACTTAAGTACATTTGAGCAATTACATTTACTTTTGATACTCAAGTATTTTACTGGGTGACTTTTACTCACGTCATTTTGTATTAACGTATCTTTACTTTTACTCAAGTATGACAATTGGGTACTTTTTCCACTACTGCAATAACATGCTCCGGATCAGTGGGCAAGCCATCCGGAGCATATATATATATATATATATATATATATATATATATATGGCTTGCGCAGTGGTGCCTCTGACAACAACAGTGATTGGTCTGTGAGAATAGACAGGTATAATGCGTCTTAATCCAATTCTAGCTACAGGGGTGCCTGCTCCTACTGTCACAATGGAGCTCATTGACTTCCTCAGGGACACTCCTTGTTTTGTGGTCTCAACTGGCCCTTCTCTGGATAGTTTGAAGGATTTATTTCTGAAATGAGGGGATTGATGCTCTGTGTTTTTGCCCTGGCGATGTTAACAGCTTCTGCAGGTAAATTGAAATGAATTGGTCTTTCTCTGATCTGGGTCATAGTATTTAGGTAGGCTATACTTTAGGTATGGGATGTGAAGTTTTTCACACAGAAGGTGGGGGACATAAAATTGAAATGTTATAATCATATAATTATATTATATATCTTTCATGATGTTGTTTAACACCAACTACAGACCCAGGTCATTGTAAATACGAATTTGTTCTTAACTGACTTGCCTAGTTAAATAAAGGTTAAATACATAAAATAAAAAACTCCAAACTGCTACAGCACATTTAAGATATATATATTTTTAAATGTGTGTTCATAAAGCATACATAACACGTCAATAAGAACATAAACATGACATTGTAGCTACATAGAGCCTCCATGAACATATTCACTACGAAAATAATTATATGATATTATACAAATGTATCAGTTTTATACAAATACTGGGATTGTTCTGATTGAAGAGGATGGGCTTTTCATGTCTTTAACCACCTCCACCAGTCCTGCAGTCACTATCCTGAAGGTAGTTGTGATTTTTTTCCTGAAAAAATGTTGGGTTGGGTGACTCTACGTTTGGGATGATTACTGGAAGAGAAGATAATTACTGGAAGAGAGTTAAGTTGAGGTTGAATTGGGTGACTCTATGTTTGGGACAGAGGAGGCTGGTGGGATGAGCTATAGGAGGAATGGAATGAATGGAACAGAGTCAAACATGGTTTTCATATGTTTGATGTGTTTGATACCAATCCATTGATTCCATTCCAGACATCACAATGAGCCTGTCCTCCTATAGCTCCTCCCACAGCCTCCTCTGGTTTGGGATGATTACTGGAATTAGTTTTAGGTAGCTATTGTAATCCATATAGTAATCGTTAGGTCCACTGTAGTCCTGGTGTGTGCATGCAGGTCTTTGTTCCAACCCAGTGATATAGCAAACACTGGATGAAATACTTCCTAGTTCTAGTTGGTGAGTTTGTGCAACCCCAACCCTCTAGCCAATTAGTGTTCACCTGAGCTGGCAGGGGCTAACAGGATGAGAGGGGCTGATGACCAGAGATTAGGAACATCACTGAAACTCAGGGTTTGGATTAGCACTAGGAGCTGCTCCCACCAGAGGTGGATGGCCATGTTAGGTGGTAATGGAACAACAGTATAGCTGGACTAGCTATAAGCAGTAAGTCTAACCCTAATGTGTACATAGGGTTAGACTTACCACCTAAACCTAATTTCCACCTACTGTAGGTGCTCAAAGTGCTTTACAAACTTACCTCATCCACCATTAATGCTTTTCAGTAGAGGGATGCATTGTGGTATACTGCTGGCAGATGAACACAAGATACCTAAGAAAATTACCTGACTAAACTACTTTAGTTTTCCCTCTTACTGTAACATCTTGGTGCACTATAGACACAGTGTTCTGTAGTCTGCTATAGACACAGTGTTCTGTGGTCTGCTATAGACACAGTGTTCTGTGGTCTGCTATAGACACAGTGTTCTGTGGTCTGCTATAGACACAGTGGTTACCGTGAGCTACCTTGGATGTGAGTAAGATAGTGACCCATCAGGTGAGAGTATGGCCTTAAAATCTCTCCCCAAGGTTAACCAAAAAGTAAAGTTTCTGGCTAGGAAATAATGTTTTCATGATAGGAAAATACTCCAGACACTGGCAGGGCTCCTTGTGCAGTGTCATTTTGATTGGATAATAGATTTTGTGTGTGCCTCAAGAATAAGCTTCAGAAAACTCAGAATAAGCAGTGGTGGAAAAAGTACCCAATTGTCATACTTGAGTAAAAGTAAAGATACCTTAATATAAAATGACTCAAGTAAAAGTGAAAGTCACCCAGTAAAATACTACTTGATTAAAAATTATAAATAATTTCAAATTCCTTATGTTAAGCGAACAAGTCGGCAGCCTTTTCTTATTTTTAAAATTTACGGATAGCCAGGGGCACTCTCCAACATGCAGACATCATTTACAAAGGAAACATGTGTTTAGTGAGTCTAGGCAGTAGGGATGACTAGGGATGTTCTCTTGATAAGTTTGTGAATTAGACCATTTTCCTGTCCTACTTTTGGGTGTCAGGGAAAATGTATGGAGGAAAAAGTACATAATTTTCTTTAGGAATGTAGTGAAGTAAAAGTTGTCATAAATAGTAAAGTACAGATACCCTCCAAAACTACTTAAGTAGTAGTTTCAAGTATTTTTACTGAAGTATGTTACACCACTGAGAATAAGATAGTCAAGATTGTTCTCAAGCTCCCATTCGGTACTCATGTTCAACCCTGTCTCTTTGATAAACTGAAAGGGCTCAAGAGTTGCTCAAGTGAAACCAGAGTCACCCAAGTTGGGGGGTTACCCACAACATTTTACATAACTATTTCCCAAATTTACAGTACCTATGTAATTATTTTATCGTATTGGTGACACCCAGCAGTATTCCACCGGAGGGAGCTCTACCAACTTTATTCCCTGTAGATTCAAGAGCTTCATCGGGAATAACGTATTCCTCTATTATACTCGTCTTGCAGTACTGTGGAACAAATTACCACTGTAAATTAAATCTTTCATCAGAGAACAGCTTTAAAGCATCACCTAAAAATAATGGTTGGTTGATTAGGGGTATTTTTCTTTTCAAGAAGTGACCTGTGTAAGGGTTTATTTAATTTTTTTATTTAACTAGGTGAGTCAGTTAAGGACAAATTCTTATTCTTATTTATAATGACGGCTAACTCGGACGACGCTGGGCCAATTGTGCACCGCCCTACACAGCTCCCAATCACAGCCGGTTGTGATACAGCCTGGAATCAAACTAGGGTCTGTAGTAACGCCACGAGCACTAAGATGCAGTGCGTTAGACCGCTGCGCCACTCGGGAGCCCTGGGTACCTCTGTACTGTTGATTATGTTGTAAATATTTGTAATTGTTAATGTTTTTAAAACTGCATTGAGTGTAGTGTGTACAATGCGATCTTGCCCACCTTTCATATTATTTGCCAAAGAGGATCACAATAGAAATAAACCTTTAATCTTTTTTTATGTATGTAATGTTGTCTCCGTCAGGAGCAGCCTTTGACTTTAAATGACCAATTCTATCAATAAATCAATATAACACTCATGACTTGTAGCGATTATGTCCCTGTGTGAGAGTGTACTGTATATGATATTACCCTGTGGTCCCAGATGAGGATGATCAGGATGAGCAATGGGAGGAGGGGCCTCTGCAGTGTTTCCGCTGTGACCTGGGCTTCTGGGATGCCTGCTACACCACCAAAACCAACTGCAACATCGGGGAGAAGTGCTACACTGGCCGAGGGAAGGCAGGTGGGTCACATGGATAGACATGGCCGGCGGGTGCTGTGTGTGTGTTTCTGTGTGTGAGTGTTTCTGTGTGTGAGTGTTTCTGTGTGTGAGTGAGTGTTTCTGTGTGTGTGTGTGGGGGCTGTGTGCGTGTGTTTCTGTGTGTGTGGGGGGGCTGTGTGTGAGTGTTTCTGTGTTCGTGGGGGCTGTGTGTGGGTGTTTCTGTGTGTGTGGGGGCTGTGTGTGAGTGTTTCTGTGTGTGTGTGTGTGGGCTGTGTGTGAGTGTTTCTGTGTGTGTGTGGGGGCTGTGTGTGAGTGTTTGTGTGTGTGGGGGCTGTGTGTGGGTGTTTCTGTGTGTGTGGGGGCTGTGTGTGGGTGTTTCTGTGTGTGAGTGGGTGTTTCTGTGTGTGTGGGTGTTTCTGTGTGTGGGTGGGGGCTGTGTGTGTGGGGGCTGTGTGTGTGGGGACTGTGTGTGGGTGTTTCTATGTGTGTGGGGGCTGTGTGTGAGTGTTTCTGTGTGTGGGGGGGCTGTTTGTGGGTGTTTCTGTGTGTGGGGGGGCTGTGTGTGGGTGTTTCTGTGTGTGGGGGGGCTGTGTGTGGGTGTTTCTGTGTGTGTGTGGGTGTTTCTGTGTGTGTGGGGGCTGTGTGTGGGTGTTTCTGAGTGTGTGGGGGGGCCGTGTGTGGGTGTTTCTGTGTGTGTGGGGGCTGTGTGTGGGTGTTTCTGTGTGTGTGTGGGGGCTGTGTGTGGGTGTTTCTGTGTGTATGTGGGGGCTGTGTGTGAGTGTTTCTGTGTGTGTGGGGGGGGCTGTGTGTGAGTGTTTCTGTGTGTGGGGGTGCTGTGTGTGAGTGTTTCTTTATGTGTGGGGGCTGTGTGTGAGTGTTTCTGAGTGTGTGGGGGGGCTGTGTGTGAGTGTTTCTGTGTGTGGGGGGGCTGTGTGGGAGTATTTCTGTGTGTGTGTGTGGGGGCTGTATGTGTGTTTCTGTGTGTGTGGGGGATGTGTGTGAGTGTTTCTGTGTGTGGGGGGGCTGTGTGTGAGTGTTTCTGTGTGTGTGGGGGGGCTGTGTGTGAGTGTTTCTGTGTTCGTGGGGGCTGTGTGTGGGTGTTTGTGTGTGTGTGGGGGCTGTGTGTGGGTGTTTCTGTGTGTGTGGGGGCTGTGTGTGGGTGTTTCTGTGTGTGAGTGGGTGTTTCTGTGTGTGTGGGTGTTTCTGTGTGTGGGTGGGGGCTGTGTGTGTGGGGCTGTGTGTGTGGGGACTGTGTGTGGGTGTTTCTGTGTGTGTGGGGGCTGTGTGTGAGTGTTTCTGTGTGTGGGGGGGCTGTTTGTGGGTGTTTCTGTGTGTGGGGGGGCTGTGTGTGGGTGTTTCTGTGTGTGGGGGGGCTGTGTGTGGGTGTTTCTGTGTGTGTGTGGGTGTTTCTGTGTGTGTGGGGGCTGTGTGTGGGTGTTTCTGAGTGTGTGGGGGGGCCGTGTGTGGGTGTTTCTGTGTGTGTGGGGGCTGTGTGTGGGTGTTTCTGTGTGTGTGTGGGGGCTGTGTGTGGGTGTTTCTGTGTGTATGTGGGGGCTGTGTGTGAGTGTTTCTGTGTGTGTGGGGGGGGCTGTGTGTGAGTGTTTCTGTGTGTGGGGGTGCTGTGTGTGAGTGTTTCTTTATGTGTGGGGGCTGTGTGTGAGTGTTTCTGAGTGTGTGGGGGGGCTGTGTGTGAGTGTTTCTGTGTGTGGGGGGGCTGTGTGGGAGTATTTCTGTGTGTGTGTGTGGGGGCTGTGTGTGTGTTTCTGTGTGTGTGGGGGATGTGTGTGAGTGTTTCTGTGTGTGGGGGGGCTGTGTGTGAGTGTTTCTGTGTGTGTGGGGGCTGTGTGTGTGTGGGGGCTGTGTGTGGGACATTACGGTGCTGGGTATTGTGGATTTTTGGCAGAGAAATGTGAAGCGGAGCGTATTAGTGTGTTGACAGTGTCTATGTGTGTTAACTGTAGGTGATGTGTTGGACGTTAAGTTGCTGGGCTGTGTCAAGGCGAAGGAGTGTGAGCTGGTGACCAATGTGGAGATCTTCTCCAACACAACCATCTACGTGATGACCAGGCACTGCTGCGACACACACTTCTGCAACACCGGACACACACTACCCCTCAACACACTCCTCTCCCTGGCACTGACTACAATAACCATCATCCGACTCTCCTCTCCCCGACAGTGACTATAATAACCATGATCCTCACCTTCAACAGACTACAATAACCACCATGCATCATAAAGTCCCCAGCAGCTCACCTTTATTCAATTTTCTTAATTCTGTTAATATTCTGTGTTTATTTGTCAAGGAATATGGACAGTAATTAACATATGTGGATGTGCCAGACTGAGGCAAAAGTCTCATGTTCAACCCTTCGAAGCTGTCTCTGGGCTTGGGCAAAATTGGTTAGATGGTTTTATGGAATTACATTTTGAATAAATGTAATTTTCTCATTCTGTTGTTGGCATAAACTAGAAAAGGAGACTGGCTTTTATTTTCTATCATATTTATTGAACATTCTGAATTGTAACTGTGAATAACGTAATACGAATTTACATTGTCCTCAATCTTGGTTGGGATATTTTAAACACGTTAAAATTACTTTTATGTTCTCCTCCAAACTGAAATATTTCCATAGAGAATACTACAGTATCTCCCATTGATTTTAGTGTTATGGTAAATCCTAAAGTAGTATGCATCAATCTCTCAGACCCATAGGCACAGATCTAGGATCATCTTAACCTCTCTAAAACCATCAGCATCTTGGGGCAACTTCCTCTTACAGTCAGTGAAGCTGAGGTCATACTGGACAGTGTTTTAGTGTATCTCCCATTGACAACAGTAGTACTGGTATACAGTAGTGTTGCTGTTAGATAGACAACAGTAGTACTGGTATACAGTAGTGTTGCTGTTAGATAGACAACAGTAGTGTTGCTGTTAGATAGACAACAGTAGTACTGGTATACAGTAGTGTTGCTGTTAGATGGACAACAGTAGTACTGGTATACAGTAGTGTTGCTGTTAGAGCAGGTCTCCTCCAGAGGGAAGCAGCTCCTCCTTCATGTAGCGCTGCAGATCCACACTCTGGTCCTCAAGGTTCACACACAGGAACTTCTTCACCACACAAACACACCTGACAGACACACACACAAAGAAAACACCTGTGTGTGTATGTATTGCAGACAGAATAACTTATTTAGACATTCATCTGAGCCATCTGTGTTGCAGGTGAATGGTAACAGCTGAATAAGATGAGAAAAAGAGGAAACCCACACACTGATCTTGATAGTATCACTGCTCTTTAATAACTTTACGTATCGACCTCAAGGCCTTCCTCAGAGCTTTTGTAAGTGTTTATAATTAGCAACCTTATGTAGATATTGATCCACCCACATCCGTTCAATGCATCGAATGGGGTTGGAGTCGTTGGAAAATAAGCAAGTGTTACCAAATATAACATTGTGCATTTATTTCATAACTATTCTAATAACGTGTGTACATAAAACGCCTGTAAAACCACAATGAGGACATCAACCTATCAAGTCAGTTTTCATAAATCATTGGGTACAGTGCAAGAAAAAACGTCAGAGTAAACTGAAGTGGAGGCATTCATTCATGTTCACATTTACATGCATTCTTTTATCTCAACTTATTTAAATGTAAATCTGTCTTTAGAGTCTCACCTGCACATTGACTTGGTACAGGTACTCCTTGTATTTAGCCTCGTTATTGTTGTTATTGTGTTACTATTTCCTTTTTATTGAGTAAATATTTGTCTTATTCTAACTCTGCACTGTAGGGAATGGGCTCGTCAGTAAGCATTACACTGTCTACACCCGTTGTATTCATTTACATTTACGTCATTTAGCAGACGCTCTTATCCAGAGCGACTTACGGCCAATAACATTTGATTTGACTTTGTGTGTGTTCACTGTGAGTGTGTGACTTACTTGTTTGCCTGCTCCTCTGTAGATGGTCGGTCGATGCGTTTAATGGTCTTTCCTGTTCTGTACAGTTCAGATACCTACACAAATGCACATACATAACTTACACTCTTAGTTTGCATTTCTGTTGAAAAAAATGTGATGCCTTATTGTACTTGTGTGCATAGACATAGGAAGTAGTTTGGGAGAGTGGGGGCTGCTTTATATTTTCATTCATGGTAGAAATAAAATTGTTAAAAAATATATTTGAGGGTGGGTGCTGGAAAAATATTTTTCGGCCGCGTTACAGATGCTATATCAGTCCGCTAATACAGCACTAATAAAGATGGAGTGCACTACTTTTGTGGAGAAATAAATAAATAAATATATATATATACAGTTGAAGTCGGAAGTTTGCATACACCTTAGCCAAATACATTTAAACTCAGTTTTTCACAATTCCTGACTTTTAATCCAAGTAAAAATTCCCTGTCTTAGGTCAGTTAGGATCACCACTTTATTGTAAGAATGTGAAATGTCAGAATAGTAGAGAGAATTATTTATTTCAGCTTTTATTTCTTTCATCACATTCCCAGTGGGTCAGAAGTTTACATACACTCAATTAGTATTTGGTAGCATTGCCTTTAAATTGTTTAACTTGGGTCAAACGTTTTGGGTAGCCTTCCACAAGCTTGCCACAATAAATTGAGTGAATTGTGGCCCATTCCTCCTGACAGAGCTGGTGTAACTGAGTCAGGTTTGTATGCCTCCTTGCTCACACACGCTTTTTCAGTTCTGCCCACAGATTTTCTATAGGGTTGAGGTCAAGGCTTTGTGATGGCCACTCCAATACCTTGACTTTGTTGTCCTTAAGCCATTTTGCCACAACTTTGGAAGTATGCTTGGGGTCATTGTCCATTAGGAAGACCCATTTGCGACCAAGCTTTAACTTCCTGACTGATGTCTTGAGATGTTGCTTCAATATATCCACATAATTTTCCTTCCCATGATGCCATCTATTTTGTGAAGTGCACCAGTTCCTCCTGCAGCAAAGCACCCCCACAACATGATGCTGCCACCTCCGTGCTTCATGGTTGGGATGGTGTTCTTCGGCTTGCAAGCTTCCCCCTTTTTCCTCCAAACATAACGATGGTCATTATGGCCAAACAGTTCTATTTTTTTTTAAACGCACCAAAGTACGTTAATGTCTAGGAGACAGAACGTGTCTCCTTCCTGAGCGGTATGACAGCTGCGTGGTCCTATGGTGTTTATACTTACGTACTATTGCTTGTACAGATGAACATTGTACCTTCAGGCATTTGGAAATTGCTCCCAAGGATGAACCAGACTTGGAGGTCACCAATCTTTTTCTGAGGTCTTGGCTGATTTCTTTAGATTTTCCCATGATGTCAAGCAAAGAGGCACTGAGTACACAGGTACACCTCCAATTGATTCAAATGATGTCAAGAAGCTTCTAAAGCCATGACATCATTTTCTGGAATTTTCCAAGCTGTTTAAAGGCACAGTCAACTTAGTGTATGTAAACTTCTGACCCACTGGAATTGTGATACAGTGAATTATAAGTTAAATAATCTGTCTGTAAACAATTGTTGGAAAATTTACCTGTGTCATGCACAAAGTAGATGTCCTAACCGAACAAATCTATAGTTTGTTAACAAGACATTTGTGGAGTGGTTGAAAAATGTGTTTTAATGACGCCAACCTAAGTGTATGTAAACTTCCCACTTCAACTGTATAAACACACACAGCGCATTCTGAAAGTATTCAGACCCCTTGACTTTTTCCACATTTTGTTATGTTAGCTTTATTCTAAATTGATTAAATTGTTTTTTTTCTCCCACCTCATCAATCTATACACAATACCCATAATGACAAAGCAAAAACAGTTTTTTTGTGAGCAAATTTATATACATTTTTAACTGAAATATCACATTTACATTAGTATTCAGGACCCTTTACTCAGTACTTTGTTGAAGCATATTTGGCAGCAACTACAGCCTCGTCATTTTGGGTATGACGCTACAAGCTTCGCACACCTGTATTTGGGGAGTTTCTCCCATTCTTCTATGTAGATCTTGTCAAGCTCTCAGGTTGGATGGTGAGCGTTACTGCACAGCTATTTTCAGGTCTCTCCAGAGATGTTTGATCGGGTTCAAGTCCAGGCTCTGGCTGGGCCACTCAAGGACATTCAGAGACTTGTCCCGAAGCCACTCCTGTGTTGTCTTTGTGTTGTTGTCCTGTTGGAAGGTGAACCATCGCCCCCAGTCTGAGGTCCTGAACGCTCTGGAGCAGGTTTTCATCAAGGATCTCTGTACTTTGTTATGTTCAGCATTCCCTCGATCCTGACTAGTCTCCCAGTCCCTGCCGCTGAAAAACAACCCCTCAGCATGATGCTGCCACCACGATTTCCCATGGGGGATGGTGCCAGGTTTCCCCCAGACGTGACACTTGGCATTCAGGCCAAAGAGTTCAACCTTGGTTTCATCAGACCAGAGAATCTTGATTCTCATGGTCTGAGAGTCCTTTAGGTGCCTTTTGGCAAACTCCAAGCAGGCGGTCATGTGCCTTTTACTGAGGAGTGGCTGCTGTCTGGTCACTCTACCATACTAGCCTGATTGGGGTGGACTCCAAGTTGTAGAAACATCTCAAGGATGATCAATGTGATGGATTCTATTAAAATGTAACATGTTTCAAGTTAAACTGTAGTTTGTTTGTATCCTGTTTAGTGAATGATTATTGTGAGTATTAATGGAGTTTAGGCCATGAAACTGTGTGTATGCTAATTTAGAAAGGTTGACCTAATCAGATAAGAGGAAATTGCCTAGGATCAAAGAGCAGGGTCAGGCCCAGGACAATGAAGATGGACGGGTTGTGATTCTGACATCTTGCAAAACAAAGATAGAACCATGGACATTCCACAGGGGAAAGGAGGGAAACTCATTGGGGTTATAAAATGTATAGCTGGGGAGGTGACACCTACAAGAGGGTGGTGACCAAAAGGAGGGAAGAGTATAAGATGTTTTGTGAACTTCTAAATGTGTGCACTCAGCTGACTGTATCCTTGGTATTAAACACTTAACTTCTCTTGAGCTTTTGGTCTCAATTCCTTATTGCAAAGAGGTTGCAATTGCATTTTTCTTAAAAAAAAAAAATGGAAACAGGATGCACCTGAGCTCAATTTTAAGTCTCATAGGGTCTGAATACTTACGTAAATAAGGTATGTTTTTTTATTTGTAATAAATGTGCAAAAATGATTAAAAGAAAGCTGTTTTCGCTTTGTCATTGTGGGGTATTGTGTGTATTTGAGGCTGTAATGTAACAAAACGTATAAAAAGTCAAGAGGTCTGAATACTTTCCGAATGCACTCTATATTTAAAATAAAATCTTCAGATTTTTCAGGGAGTGCTGCAGCACCCCTACTTCCCGCAGCTATGCTAGTGTGTGTGTGGTGTAGTGTACCTCCACTCCTCTCTGTACGAGGCTGGAGGGAAGGCCTGCCAGTGTAGCAATGTTGGCTGCGTAGCTGGAGCGACAGATCCCATCCTTCAGCTGGTACAGAAACACCAATTCATCCCCATCCACCGCTGTCTCCAGAGTCTACACACACACACACACACACACACACACACACACACACACACACACACATATCAAGGCTGGGATTCAGTCCAAGGCATGCTTAGGGCAGACAATACACCTTTTAAAAGGGTTTTTCCCCAACAAATCCCAGCCTTACATACAGAAAGGGACAGATTACACACATACACAGGCAGTACCAGTAGTGACAGCAGGCCTGAGGAAGGTAGGAGACCCAGCTGTAGCAGACTGTGGAAGTTAGTGGCCAATAGAATGTGAGGAACCTCAGCTGGAACTCTTTTCAGCCAATGAGAGATAGATGCCGCCAGAAGGGAAAGCCCATCCACCTGGTGAGAAACAGTTCAACAGTTTACTTGGAACCACATTGAAACACTGAAGCATAGAAAGACCCAAAGAAAGGCAAATAACTGGGCAGTGTAAGGGAGACCTTTCTCCTCCATCCCTACTTTCATGTCTCTCACGTGTTTCATCCCTCTTTCCCTCTCTCTCACCGTGTTAGTTCCTTTCCCAAACTCATCAATCAGGACCAGTGAATGACCGCTGCTGTGGTTCAGAGCATGAGCCATCTGTAGCACAGACATACACACACATACGTGTATGACACACTGAGAATAGGTAAATGCATGCGTGTCTGTAGCGCAGTGGTGTAAAGTATTTAAGTAAAAATACTTTAAAGTACTACTTAAGTAGTTTTTTGGGGGGTATCTGTATTTTACTATTTATATTTGTGAAAACTTTTACTTTTACTCCACTACATTCCTAATGAAAATAATGTACTTTTTACTCCCATACATTTTCCCGGACACCCAAAAGTACTTGTTACATTTTAAATTCTTAGCTAGACAGGAAAATAGTCAAATTCACGCACTTAAAGAGAACTTCCCTGCCTACATACTGCCTCTGATCTGGCGGACTCACTAAACACACATGCTTTGTTTGTAAATGAGTGTTGGACTATGCCTCTGGCTATCAATATTAAAAAGAAAAATAATTGTGCCATCTGGTTTGCTTAATATAAGAAATTTTAAATGATTTATACTTTTAATTTTGATACATAATGTACATTTTTGCTTGACCTGACCAAATTCACATAGAATTGTGAGTTATAGATATTTCATTCCCACTGAAAGCAAGTCTAAGAGCGATAGATATGTTCTATGTGGGCTATTTCTATGCTTCGCGTTCTGAGGTTTGTTTTTGCATCTTTTACTTTTGGTTTTGTACACCAGCTTCAAAAAGCTGAATATACAATAGTTTTGGTTACAGAAAATATATTTCACAGCGGTTTAGATGGTACAATGATTCTCTACAGAATGACTGCTTGTTTTGTCACATAAACTGACATTTGGCAAACTATTAGGATTTTTGCAATCAGGAAATGGCGGAGCGATTTATGAATAGTGCATCTTGATCTTAAAGTATATTTTAGCAATTACATGTCATTTTAATACTTAAGTACATTTAAAATCCAATACTTTTAGAATTTTACTCAAGTAGTATTTATCTCCTGCCTGGTTGGCCCTGACCGGGGCCATCGTTGGACGGGGCCAGTGTCCCCCCCCGTCTCAACCTCCAGTATCTATACTGCAATAGTCTATGAGTCGTGGGGGCTAGGGTCAGTCTGTTATATCTGGTGTAATTCTCCTGTCTTATCTTGTGTCCTGTGTGAATTTAAGTATGCTCCCTCTAATTCTCTCTCTCTCTCTGACTTTCACTGGTGTCATTTTCTATTAAGGTATCTTTACTTTTACTCAAGTATGACAATTTGGTACTTTTTCCACCATTGGCGTAGTGTGTGTGTGTGTGTGTAGTGTGTGTGTGTACCTGGTTGAGGTCTATCATGAAGGTGCTGAGTCCTACAGACACAGATTCTCTGCTCTGCATGCGTGTGAAGATTCCGTCCACCAGACCAATCTCTGCCTCCTTCGCTGGCACGTCAGAACCAATCAGAGCCATGAACACAATCAGACCCACCTGACCCAGCCAATCAGAAGGAAGAGACAACAATCTATCCTGAAACTGTCTTTGACACTTTCTGTGTGTGTGTGTGTGTGTGTGTGTGTGTGTGTGAGTAAGTGTGTGTCTGTCTTTGCCTGTTTGAGGTAGATGCTCTTGCCAGATGAGTTGGGTCCGGTGATGATCTTGACCCGTCCCAGAGTCTCAGAACTCAGGAAGGAGTTAGACACAAACATAGGAGAACACAACTCCAACAGAGGGTGTCTGAGAGAGTGAGAGAAAGAGATATCTAAGCAACAACAACCCTTATCTGCCTCTCTAACCTCCTCCCTGGATACCTTAGGGGTTCATACAGGCATTTAGCCAGCTGGAATGGGGTCTGAGTGTGCGTACCTGGCCTGTCTGAGTGTTATCCTGTGGTGGTTGGCCAGAGTGGGGGTAGTGTATCCGTACTCCTGGGAGGCGTGGCTCAGTGCCATCAGACAGTCCAGCTCAGCACTCAGATCCAGAACCTACACACACACACGTAGCATAATCCCACGAAAAGGTAAGTGTGCACACAGAGATACCACATAAAGACGCACACCTTGTATAGACAGGCGCTTCTCTCCAGCACTGTGGTCTGCAGCTGTGTCATAACCGCTGTCTCCATGTCTGTGTGAGAGAGAGAGAGAGAGAGAGAGAGAGAGAGAGAGAGAGAGAGAGAGAGAGAGAGAGAGAGAGAGAGAGAGAGAGAGAGAGAGAGAGAGAGAGAGAGAGAGAGAGAGAGATTCAGACATGCAGAGAAGAGAGAGAGAGAGATATTCAGACATGCAGAGAAGAGAGAGAGAGAGATATTCAGACATGCAGAGTATGGTCTACTTTTTTTTTTTTCCCAAAAGGGTTTCTTCGGTTGTACCCTAGAGAATTCTAAATAACGCCACGGGTCTGGGTCAGATCTCATATGATTGTCACAGGTCTTGAGTATGTGTAATTTTAACTGACTTGTCCGGAAGGGCCTGTAAATATCCAAACGTGACTGCTGCAGCAGAGAGGCAAGACAGAAATGTATCATTTATGCTGCTGGTCTTGCTTTTCAGAAGAGTGGAGATTGGTGCATGTAGCATGTTGTTGGCCAATCATAAGTCATCAAAGTGCCAATAGGCTACAATCATAGTCTCCATGTGTGGCAAAGGTTAGGAGATATCTAATCAACGGAAGATGGAATTAAAATTACGGAGTTAAGAGCCAACAGGTAGGCAGACTGCTACTTAATATTCTGAAAAGAGTTGATGTTATTTGTAACTGTAGGATGAGAAAGCGCACGCACGGTCCCGTGTGGCTCAGTTGGTAGAGCATGGTGTTTGCAATGCCAGGGTTGTGGGTTCGATTCCCACGGGGGACCAGTACGGAGAAAAAAATGTATGGAATGTATGCATTCACTACTGTAAGTCGCTCTGGATAAGAGCGTCTGCTAAATGACTAAAATGTAAAAATGTAAAATGTAAATGCATAAGTTAGCATAGCTAGCGTTACTAGCTTCTCATCCTGGTTTGATGCCGTCCAAGACTGGTACTACGTGATCAAATGAAATTGTATTTGTCCCATGCGCCAAAAACAACAAGCCCCTAACCAACAATGCAGTTCAAGAAATATAGTTAAGAAAATATTTACTAAATAAACTAAAGTAAAAAAAAAAAATCAAAAAGATAATAAGAAAATTACATAACAATAACGAGGCTATGTACAGGGGGTACCGATACCGAGTCAACGTGTGGGGATACAGGTTAATCGAGGTAATTTGTAAAGTGACCATGCATAGATAATAAACAGCGAGTAGCAGCTGTGTAATAACAAAGGGGGGTCAATGTAAATAGTCTAGGTGGCCATTTGATTCATTGTTAATAATAGCAGTCTTATGGCTTGGGGGTAGAAGCTGTTAAGGAGCCTTTTGGTCCTACAATTGTTTGGGCCTTCCTCTGACACCGCTTGGTATATAGGTCCTAAATGTCAGGAAGATTGGCCCCAGTGATGTACTGGGCCGTACGCACTACCCTCTGTAGAGGCTTATGGTCAGATGCCGAGCAGTTGCCATACCAGGCGGTGATGCAACCCGTCAGGATGCAGCTGTAGAACTTTTTGCAGATCTGGGGACCTATGCCAAATCTTTTCATTCTCCTGAGGGGGAAAAGGTGTTGTCGTGCCCTCTTCACAACTCTTGGTGAGTTTGGACCATGATAGTTTGTTGGTGATGTGGACACCAAGGAACTTGAAACTCTCGACCCGCTCCACTTCAGCCCTGCGATGTTAATGGGGGCCTCTTTGGCCCTCCTTTTCCTATAGTCCCAGTTGTCTTGAAAGCATCATAAATCCAGAGAATGCCAGACTGATGACAAAATGTGCCCACAAAGGAGCGCCGCGCCACCTTCCTGTTCAAGTGAACACAGCACAACAAGGTGAGTCCAAAAATGTCTTGTATGCTGCTGCATAAATGATGTAATATGGCAGGGAGATATGTATACTGTAGCTAAGAAAGTAATACTAAGTGTATGTTGTGTAGTAAGCTGTTAGTAGCCCATGTGCCTCACCCAAATAATTTGGTCTATTTTCACTTCTTAATTTTGTTCTGACCTGGTAGTGCACATGTAGCCTATAACCTGTTTTTTTAGAAATGTAATCATCGAATATTGTAAGACCTTTCATTGTCTGCTTATATGCCCCCTTTATTTATCATTCAGTTTTGACTTGGTGTACAGGGAGAACACTAAGAATGGCCCATGTTCTGAATTCTGTTGCTGTACATCTCAAAAGTGCTGAACAAATAGTTATATTGACTACGCCCGTCCTAGCTTGCTCATGAATGTCTTAATCAAAATTACAGATTGCCTGTTATTCGCTTGTCATCCCCTTATGCCATAGTTTGTACATCTCAATTGTCAGTAGAAACCACATTTGTTTAAACACGTCAGCCATTTCCAGGCAGTATCCCATCCGGCCGTGATTGGGAGTCCCATAGGGCGGTGCACAATTGGCCCAGAGTCGTCCAAGTCTGGCCGGGGTAGGCTGTCATTGTAAATAAGAATTTGTTCTTAACTGACTTGCCTAGTTAAATAAAGGTTACATATCAGCTATGTTTTTTTAAAGGCAGTAAATGAGGCTGAATGAACTGTTTCGCTGACAGACAAGTCTCCGCTGACAGCCAGGTGTAGCAGTGGCAAGGTGTTGGGACTGCTGTTGGGACTCTGCTGTTGGGAAAGTTTTATGTAAGCCCTAACAGTTATTGGGCACCGTTTGTCACCGTTATAGTGCAATTAATGTATTGTTTAGCGTCGTGTTGTGTAGTGGCTTTGCTGGCATGCATCCCACAATTGCTTTTTTTGCCCCACCAAGATTTACATGCTAAAATCGCCACTGGTACCAACGCACATTGACTTGGTACCGGTACCCCCTGTATATAGCCTCGTTATTGTTATGTAATTTTATTGTGTTACTTTTTATACATTTTTTACTTTAGTTTATTTAGTAAATATTTTCTTAACTCTTATTTCTTTCACTGTATTGTTGGTTAAGGTTAGGGGACAGTATTCGGAAGTTGTTCGGAAGTGACTGACATGCCCAAAGTAAACTGCCTGTTACTCAGGTCCAGAAGCTAGGATATGCATATAATTGGTAGTATTGGATAGAAAACAGTCTGAAGTTTCTAAAAAAACGGTTAAAATAATGTCTGTGAATATAACAGAACTGATATGGCAGGCAAAAACCCGAGGAGAATCCATCCGGATTTTTTTGTTTTTTGAGGTCACCACCCATTGAAATGCTTGTCTATGGGATATTCAAAAGAAATCCTCCCAGATTTCTGTTCCTATGGCTTCCACTAGATGTCAACAGTCTTTAGAAAGGGTTTGAAAAATGAATTAGTAGTTGTAGTTTTTCAAGGTGGCTCTCATTTTGAATGTGTGGACGCACGCACCTTGTTATTTATCTCCGGTATTGAACATACTACATTCCGTCTCAAAATGTTGCGTTTATTTACATATTAGGGTACCTGAGGATTGATTAGAAACGTTGTTTGACTTGTTTGTACGAAGTTTATTGGTAACTTTTGGGATTCCTTTGTATGCATGTTGAACAAGTGGAACGGGTGAGCTAAAGGGTAGAGCTGCCGCTTTCAAGGTGCGGGACTCTAACCTGGAAGCTTACAAGAAATCCCGCAATGCCCTGTGACGAACCATCAAACAGGCAAAGCGTCAATACAGGGCTAAGATTGAATCATACCACACTGGCTCCGACGCTCGTCTTATGTGGCAGGGCTTGCAAACTATTACAGACTACAAAGGGAAGCACAGCCGCGAGCTGCCCAGTGACACGAGCCTACCAGACGAGCTAAATCACTTCTATGCTCGCTTCGAGGCAAGCAACACTGAGGCATGCATGAGAGCATCAGCTGTTCCAGACAACTGTGTGATCACGCTCTCTGTAGCCGACGTGAGTAAGACCTTTAAACAGGTCAACATTCACAAGGCTGCGGGGCCAGATGGACATGTGCTCTGGGCATGTGCTGACCAACTGGCAGGTGTCTTCACTGACATTTTCAACATGTCCCTGATTGAGTCTGTAATACCAACATGCTTCAAGCAGACCACCATAGTCCCTGTGCCCAAGAACACAAAGGCAACCTGCCTAAATGACTACAGACCCGTAGCACTCACGTCCGTAGCCATGAAGTGCTTTGAAAGGCTGGTAATGGCTCACATCAACACCATTATCCCAGAAACCCTAGACCCACCCCAATTTGCATACCGCCCAAACAGATCCACAGATGATGCCATCTCTATTGCACTCCACACTGCCCTTTCCCACCTGGACAAAAGGAGCACCTATGTGAGAATGCTATTCATTGACTACAGCTCAGCGTTCAACACCATAGTACCCTCAAAGCTCATCACTAAGCTAAGGAACCTGGGACTAAACACCTCCCTCTGCAACTGGATCCTGGACTTCCTGACGGGCCGCCCCCAGGTGGTGAGGGTAGGAAGCAACACATCTGCCACGCTGATCCTCAACACTGGAGCTCCCCAGGGGTGTGTGCTCAGTCCCCTCCTGTACTCCCTGTTCACCCACGACTGCATGGCCAGGCACGACTCCAACACCATCATTAAGTTTGCTGATGACACAACAGTGGTAGGCCTAATCACCGACAACGACGAGACAGCCTATATGGAGGAGGTCAGATGGTGCCCGAATAACAACCTATCCCTCAACGTAACCAAGACTAAGAAGATGATTGTGGACTACAGGAAAAGGAGCACCGAGCATGTCCCCATTCTCATCGACGGGGCTGTAGTGGAGCAGGTTGAGAGCTTCAAATTCCTTGGTGTCCACATCAACAACAAATTAGAATGGTCCAAACACACCAAGACAGTCGTGAAGAGGGCAGGACAAAGCCTATTCCCCCTCAGGAAACTAAAAAGATTTGGCATGGGTCCTGAGATCCTCAAAATGTTCTACAACTGCAACATCGAGAGCATCCTGACCAGTTGCATCACTGCCTGGCACGGCAATTGCTCGGCCTCCGACCGCAAGGCACTTCAGAGGGTAGTGCGTACGGCCCAGTACATCACTGGGGCAAAGCTGCCTGCCATCCAGGAACTCTACACCAGGCGGTGTCAGAGGAAGGCCCTGAAAATTGTCAAAGACCCCAGCCACCCCAGTCATAGACTGTTCTCTCTACTACCGCATGGCAAGCGGTACCGGAGAGCCAAGTGTAGGACAAAAAGGCTTCTCAACAGCTTTTACCCCCAAGCCATAAGACTCCTGAACAGGTAACCAAATGGTTACCCGGACAATTTGCATTGTGTGCCCTCCCCCTGCTACTCTCTGTTTATCTTATATGCATAGTCACTTTAACTATACATTCATGTACATACTACCTCAATTGGCCCGACCAACAAGTGCTCCCGCACATTGGCTAACCGGGCTATCTGCATTGTGTCCCACCACCCGCCAACCCCTCTTTTTACGCTACTGCTACTCTCTGTTCATCATATATGCATAGTCACTTTAACCCTACCCACATGTACATACTACCTCAATAAGCCTGACTAACCGGTGTCTGTATATAGCCTTGCTACTCTTATTTTCCAATGTCTTTTTACTGTTTTTTTTATTTCTTTACTTACCCCCACACACACACACACACACACACACACACCTTTATTTCGCACTATTGGTTAGAGCCTGTAAGTAAGCATTTCTCTGTAAGGTCTACACCTGTTGTATTCGGCGCACGTGACAAATAACCTTTGATTTGACTTGATTACTGAATCAAACGCGCCAACTAAACTGACTTTTTTGGGATAGAAAGAAGGACTTTTGTAGCTGGGACCCTTGGGATTGCAAACAGAGGAAGATCTTCAAAGGTAAGTGATTTATTTTATCGCTATTTCTAACTTTTGTGATGCCTCTGCTGGTTTGGAAAATGTTTTTAATGCTTTTGTATGCGGGCGCTGTCCTCAGATAATCGCATTGTATGCTTTCGCCGTAAAGCCTTTTTGAAATCTGACAAAGAGGCTGGATTAACAAGAATTTAAGATTTTAAATGATGTATGACACTTGTATTTTCATGAATGTTTAATATTACGATTTTTGTATTTTGAATTTCGCGCTCTGCAATTTCACCGGATGTTGTCGAGATGGGGCGCTAGTGTCCCACCTAGCCCAAAGAGGTTATTAAGGGCTTGTAAGTAAACATTTCAAGGTAAGGTCTATACCTGTTGTATTCTGCGCATGTTTGATTTGTTTGCTGTATTTGATACCATTCCACTTCATTGACATGAGCCCGTTCTCCCCAATTAAAGTGCCTCCAACCCCGTGGTTTATATTCCGGTCTCTGACATTGCTCGTTCTGATATTTCTTTTTCTGGATTATGTGTGTCCCCATTTTAGAGGCGGCAGAGAGAGAGAGAGAGAGAGAGAGACGAGAGAAGAGGAGCGAGAGAAAGAGGGGAGGGCTGACAGCCTGACCTTTGGTGTCACAGTGTAAGTCTCCCAGCAGGTCATCTAGCTCCTTGGTTCTCTGACTGCGGTAGTGCAGACGCTCCTCAGACAGAAACTAAACACACACACAGTGAAAACATACACACATCATAAACTCATACTCACAGTGGGTGCAAACATACACATGTATCATACACGCACCATGAAGTCAAGGCCCTCTATCTCAAAGTCCTCTTTCTCCACCATGCTGGGCAACCGAGGGACCGAGAGCAGGAACCCTATCTGAGAGAGAAAGAAAGAGATAAATAAATTATGCTGATAGGATAGGACATCCAGATTACAATTTCACCTCATTTTATGGATGTTTAGAAAGCATCAGCATCCTATTGATCCTGACAGTCAGCAAGGTACACTTTAGATTTATTTGTTTAGCATTTAGCATCCTTGTTAGCATGTAAACCAGGGATGGGTAACCCCATGATGGATGTCAGATCAGGGGGATGTAGACAGACAGTAGTAGTAGATGTCTCAGACCAGGGGGATGTAGACAGACAGTAGTAGTAGATGTCTCAGACCAGGGGGATGTAGACAGACAGTAGTAGTAGATGTCAGACCAGGGGGATGTAGACAGACAGTAGTAGTAGATGTCTCAGACCAGGGGGATGTAGACAGACAGTAGTAGTAGATGTCAGACCAGGGGGATGTAGACAGACAGTAGTAGTAGATGTCAGACCAGGGGGATGTAGACAAACAGTAGTAGTAGTAGTAGATGTCAGACCAGGGGGATGTAGACAGACAGTAGTAGTAGATGTCAGACCAGGGGGGTGTAGACAGACAGTAGTAGTAGATGTCAGACCAGGGGGATGTAGACAGACAGTAGTAGTAGATGTCTCAGACCAGGGGGATGTAGGCAGACAGTAGTAGTAGATGTCAGACCAGGGGGGATGTAAACAGACAGTAATAGTAGATGTCAGACCAGTGGAATGTAGACAGACAGTAATAGTAGATGTCAGACCAGGGGGATGTAGATGACGCAGCAGGAGGGGATGCGGGTGTCCAGGTGCTCCAGCTCTCTGCGAGCCACGTCCGTCAGGAAGTCAGACAGTCCCATCATCCTCCTCTTCTCTGGCAGAGGGAGCAGACGGAGGTGACTAAGATGACCCTAACCCTCACCTTACCTTAACCATCAGCTAACCCTAACCTTCAGCTAACATAATCCTAACCTTCAGCTAACCTTATCCCAACCTTCAGCTAACCTTATCCCAACCTTCAGCTAACCTTATCCCAACCTTCAGCTAACCTTATCCCAACCTTCAACTAACCTTATCCCAACCTTCAACTAACCTTATCCCAACCTTCAACTAACCTTATCCCAACCTTCAACTAACCTTATCCCAACCTTCAACTAACCTTATCCCAACCTTCAACTAACCTTATCCCAACCTTCAACTAACCTTATCCCAACCTTCAACAAACATAACCCCAACCTTCAACAAACATAACCCCAACCTTCAACAAACATAACCCCAAACTTCAACAAACATAACCCCAATCTTCAACCAACATAATCCCAATCTTCAACAAACATAATCCCAACCTTCAACAAACATAATCCTAACATAACTCTAACCTTCAGCATTGCCTAATGTTATGAATACTCACTCTCGTCTATAGCAGGGTCCACATTGGGTTTGACAGTGAAACGGTTTTCTGCTAAACTGCCCTCAAAGTCCACCTATACAATACACAAATCACAGAATAAAATGAGAATGAAACACATTGACATACAGAACATGGGAGCTGCACCTGACGTGTGTACTGTGTGTCCCACCACTCTGCTGATGAGCGAGGCGATGTAGTAAAGGTCGTCTGAGAATCCCTCACTGATCTCCTGGAAGAGTTGGATGGACTGAGGCAGGGAGCGCACTGTGTCCCTGATACACACCGCACTATACACTGTCTACAACACAGACACACACACACTATTCACACTGCACCGTAGATTGTCTAATACACATTCAGACACACTATTCATATAGATAAATGGCCGTAGAACTCCTACCTTGTAGAGACCCTGCCAGTCAGAGACTTTGGTGTGAGACAGAGACATCGAACGCAGGAGAGTCTACAGCAGGAGAAATAACTCTTTATTACAGAATATTCATACTCATCACTGATGTTGCAGACTGAGGCCTGCATGGCGCTGAAGGGTAAAGTTCACAGGTCATGGTTACCGGGATGTTCCTGATGTTGCGTAGGGAGGACTGCAAAGTGTTTAGGGAGTCAGAGTTGCGTGGACAGGAGAAGAATCTCACAACTTCCTGTCTCCTGTTCAACACCGCCAGGTCACGAGTAGGCCTCAGAAACCACTGGCTGAGAGAGAGAGAGAGAGAGAGAGAGAGAGAGGATTTCACAATAACCAACTAGCTGAACAAGGAGGGATAGATTATGACTACGCACCACAAACAGGTACTGAGGTATTGATTATGTTTCTCAGATATAATCTGTATGTGGTTGGTTTCTGACACTTCAACCATGAGAACAGGTTTTCCTCACCGAAGCAGTTTGGAGCCAAACTTGCACCTGCAGTGATTCAGTATCCCTGAAACAGAGACACCAACACCCATGACATCATCACTACAGGAAACACGCCTGAGAGATCACCGCTTCTCATAATACGAGTGTGAGAATGTACTGACATCACATCAGCGCATTAACTTCCCATAATGTGTGTTACCATAGAGACTGAGCCCTTCCTTCTCCCCAGACTGCAGCTTGTACACAGAGGGGTGCAACTCCGACTTGAAGATCTGCAGCACGCTGGAACACACAACAAACATGGCAGGGAGAGTGTGTGTGTGTGTTTGTGTCTGTGTTTGTCTCCAGGGGGACTGACCTGTAAGTATCCTGGTCCACGTACACTATGTCTTTCCTGTAAGAGGAATGAAATTCAGATGTGAAAAAAACATTCAACCACAATATCTATACACAACTGACCCATCTCTCTGTATGTGTGTGTTGTGTGTGTGTCTTACAATGTGTAGGTGTGGAACTGTAAGATGGGGACTCCCACACTGCTGTCCTCTAGCTCCACTCCCACTCTCCTCCTGTCCAGACACTTCAGCAATGCACCTACTGACCGCAGCTAGGACACACACACACACACACACACACACACACACACACACACACACACACACACACACACACACACACACACACACACACTTTTCAATTTAATCTCAAATGTCAGTGTGAGGTTATTTTCCTGGAACAAGGGGGAGGAGAACTCACCATGAGGGGGGAGGAGAACTCACCATGAGGGGGGAGTCGAAGGAGATGCAGGAGGAGAGGTAGGAGATTCTCTCTCTCTCTGAGACGGCAGGAGGAAGGAAGGGAAAATGGGCAGACAACAGCCTCTGCTTACTGACCTCCAGACCTGTGGTAAAGAGAGGGAGAGTGAAAGAATCTGTAACTGAAAACTTGACTGTTGATGTTCAAAAGTTACACTGAGAACAATACCTAGTGTATTACCACAGGCAAGGCAGCTGTTCTTACCAAAGTCCACATAGGGATAGGTCACCACCTCAGGCCTGTAGTCTGGGTTGGCTCCTGGAAGCAGGGAGGAGAGGGAGTCAGAAAGAGAGAGGGGGATAGAAGAGAGAGAAAAAGAAGAGAGTGAGAGATAGGAGAAAGCTTGAGAGAGAGTGATAGAAGGGCAAGGAGATAAAGTGAGAAAGGGGAAGAAAGTGCAAATGTATAAACCTTAACCATCACCCCTCCCCGGCCAGCCTAAAGTTTTGCCTTCCCCAGTCCTCCCTGTGCGGTGCTCCTCCTCACCCAGTCCCTGCACGAACTGGACCATGCAGCGTTCCTGCTTAGCACTGGTAATGATCACATGAGGGCTCACCTCCTGGACCACTGAGAGAGGGAGGGGGAAGATGGGAGCGGGCAGAGGCAGGGGCCCGGGGACAGGGGGAAGGAGAGGAGAACAGGGGGAGGGAGAGGAGAAGGCGACAGGGGAGAAGGGGACCAGGGGGAGGGAGAGGACAGGGGGAGGGAGAGGAGGAGAGGGGGACAGGGGACCGAGGGGAGAGGGACAGGGGGACGGAGAAATGTGTTTGGGTCAGTTAGTAGTTTAGGTGTGTGTAAGTGTATGTGTGTTTAACTTTAGTATGTACCTCTGGCCAACAGTTGGAGCTCGTGGTTGTCTGAGGTGTCAGGCATGTAGTGCAGAGTGAAGTCTCTGCTGTCATAGAAACACAACCCCAACTGCCCATGCTGGGCAAACACGCTCAGCAACACCTGGATACACACACACATTATCTTACTCTGCCATGGTCCATTGTTTGTAGTTGGTGTAGCACACATGACGTGTGTGTGTTCACTGTTGCTCTCACCTCATGTGATTCTTCCTCCTCCTCCTCTTCTCCATTCATATCGGGCAGCCCAGACAGGCCTCTTCCTCTGACATCACCAGGCACCGCCATATACTCTCTAGGCTACACAAAGACATGCAGACAACTTTGGCCTGAACTTTGTCACGTCAATCATGATATCATAATTTAGCTACTGTTAATTTGCTAACGTAAGCTACTTTGATTTTCACTTATGTAGTAGGCCTAGCCCTTTCCGTTTACAGACATATAGAATGTGCGCCTCAGTTATGGCATGTCTGTTAGTTAGCAACTTACCGGTGGTCTATCTCAACTGACTTTAACGTTTACTCGGCTTTTTGCTGCTGTGTGTGTAGTTGATTTTAAGCGCGTCTCTCACTGTGATCTGGCACCTGGCGCGAGGCATGTCACCAAGCGCGCTAAATTCATCCCCACGTGCGCTGGCGTGGCTGCAGCAGAATTAAAGCCAAAGATGATAGATAAATGAAGACGTCCCACTCGTTTACCAGCTAGTTAAGCCCCCAGTCTTTTCTTTATTTTGTTAAGTATATTTTCTCTGTATTTTGAATTGTATTTTTAAGTAATCACCGTATGTCTAATAAATCAATGTGTGTGTTTATTTCATGGAAATAATGTCATTATATGTTTAATCATTTATTTCCCTGAGACTCCTTTTGCCATTGAAATGCTCAGTCTGGTCTTGTTGGCCCCTGTTGATATACATGTAAATATATTTACATACACAGCCCTGATTGGCGGATAGGATATTACAGCACATCTACCCTTACCCCTTCAAAGTAGTAGGATATATACACATCAGAATAATCAGATCAGATTGTGATGTTGTGATCTGGGACATAAACATCATCCCACCTGAAAATGCTGACACAAAAATGACATTATCATAATGTTATTTCGACCTCATAGTGTAAATTACATTTTTGACTGCACTGCCCCTTTAAGGGGTGGTTCTCCCATATACACCAATGCCTAGCAGCTGGGTTTGGTCTACTTATATAGTTCATTGACAGTATAACAATCAGAAAACATTTGCAAGTGGCAGTGGTGTAGTGAAGGGCACACACAGGTATACTCTGTATACTGACTTAGTTTTCAGTGGGCATTGCATATACTCACTTCTTAATCCCCACTGATACCTATCAAAGCAGTGTAGTGGAGGTATCCACCTTATCAATTAATAGGGCTGATGGGACAGATTGGACTGTTTAGCTTAAAATGTTGATAAAATATTATTTCTTCACATTTTAGGCGCAACAATGTGCACATGACTGTGTGAATATTACAAAATGCAATTTGGGGAAAACACCTTTCTAAAATGTGCACCGCACATGTGAGCTGTTTCATGGACAGAGATGGGAATATCTGTTAGAAAGTGGTGGGATTTAAAGATGCAATAACTGTCATGGGTTGCTAATATGATTAGGATAATTCCTTTGGCTGCTAGACAATGAAAGAAAGTTGAAAGAAAACCAATAGAACATGAGAACGCATGCCTACCTGTCAGAATTATATCATGATTATTTGCATCAATCCAGTGGCCATTTATTTTGCAAACTCCATCTCATATGCTACAGAAACACTGCTAACCAAACAACTGATAGGTACCTGCACAGTTGAATTAAAGGGTAACTACACTCAAATAAAAATGTATTTGATTTTTCCCAGACCTCAAAAGTGGTCTCCAGATGTGGTTTATTAAGCATTGTTATGAACTTAGAACATACGTTTTTATGTTTAAAAAAAGGTGACTTTGAGAACGAAAGCCTGAAAGAATTGGGGAAAATCTGAAACCTGTGAATTTATGATTCAGTTGATCTGTTTCAATAATAGGTACTACTATTAGCCTACTGCACAGTACAGCTTGGGTTGTACTGACAGTGAAATAATATGTGATTGATAATTTTAGGTCATTCAGAGTGAATGTCACTGTTTCTCCTAGTATTTTTCACACAGGGCATCTTTCCTTCGCTGGGCGGGCCATTTGAAACATTTTTGGCAAAATTATAGTATTCCCACTTCTCCATGCATCACTTCATCACTGGGGAGTGGAATGTCTCGCTTCATATTCCATCTCTGCTAAAGCATGTGTTCAGAACTGAATGAAATCTGTGAGTGTACATGTGTGATGACAACCGTCCTGTGTGTGTGTGTGTGTGTGTGCGCGAGAACATGTAGTAGAGAAGACTTTAACAATAACAATGAGCCCCAGGACACGAGTTATAGCAGCATGTAATATCAGATATTTAATTTAAAAAATTGCATTTTAAAACAAACAGCAATAGATTTAACATAAATTAAAAAAAAAATTCAATTGCTAACATTCATTGGTCAAAACTGAAGTCACATTGTCAAAACTCTTCACACAGTCAGCGAAACAGAAGTGTATGTAGACCAAATTGTGAATCATTTTTCATTGTTTTCACACAAAATGCATTCAATGACCACATTATCTGAAATCCATTAACTCTTTTCTCATTCGTACTCCACCATCTGCAAAACTATAGTGGCAAGAAAAAGTATGTGAACCCTTTGGAATTACCTGGATTTCTGCATAAATTGTTCATCAAATTTGATCTGATCTTCATTGAAATCACAACAATAAGCAAACATAGTGTGCTTAAACTGATAACATACAAATTATTGTATTGTTCTTGTCTATATTGAATACATCATTTAAACATTCACAGTGTAGGTTGGAAAAAGTATTAACCCCTAGGCTAATGAGTTTGCTATTCACAAGAAGCATTGCCTGATGTGAACCATGCCTCGAACAAAAGAGATCTCAGAAGACTAGAAGATTAAGAATTGTTGACTTGCATAAAGCTGGAAAGGGTTACAAAATAATCTCTAAAAGCCTTGATGTTCATCAGTCCACAGTAAGACAAACTGTCTATAAATGGAGAAAGTTCAGCACTGTTGCTACTCTCCCTAGGAGTGGCCGTCCTGCAAAGATAACTGCAAGAGCACAGCGCAGAATGCTTAATGAGGTTAAGAAGAACCCTAGAATGTCAGCTAAAGACATACAGAAATCTCTGGAACATGCTAACATCTCTGTTGACGAGTCTCCGATAAATACAACACTAAACAAGAATGGTGTTCATGGGAGGACACCACTGCTGTCCAAAAAAACAATTTCTGCACGTCTGAAGTTTGCAAACTGGATGTTACACAGCGCTACTGGCAAAATATTCTGTGGACAGATGAAACTACAGTTGAGTTGTTTGGAAGGAACACACAACACTATATGTGGAGAAAAAAAGGCACAGCACACCAACATCAAAACCTCAACTGTAAAGTATTGTGGAGGGAGCATCATGGTTTGGGGTTGCTTTGCTGCCTCAGGTACTGGACGGTTTGCTATCATCAACAGAAAAATGAATTCTCAAGTTTATCATGACATTTTGCAGGAGAATGTTAGGCTATCTGTCCACCAATTGAAGATCAACAGAAGTTGAGTGATGCAACAGGACAACAACCCAAAACACAGAAGTAAATCAACAACAGAAAATACGCCTTCTGGAGTGGCCCAGTCAGAGTCCTGACCTTTTTATTATGGAATGGTCTACCGTATCAAAGGCTTTTGCCAAGTCATTAAAAATAGCAGCACAATATTGCTTAGAATCAAGGGCAATGGTGACATCATTGAGGATCTTTAAGGTTGCAGTGACACATCCTTAACCTTTTTTTTCACCTTTATTTAACCAGGTAGGCCAGTTGAGAACAAGTTCTCATTTACAACTGCGACCTGGCCAAGATAAAGCAAAGCAGTGCGACACAAACAACAACACAGAGTTACACATGGAATTAACAAATGTACAGTCAATAACACAATAGAAAAAAATCTATATACAGTGTGTGCAAATGAGGTAAGATTATGGAGGTAAGGCAATAAATAGGCCGTAGTGGCGAAGTAATTGAAGAGGGAATGGTTACAAAATTTATTGGACACACCTAGTAAACAATACTATACATATTAAAAAGTGAAATACTGTAGCTATGTTATAAAAAAAAATACAACTCCAAACTAGAAGTATCAGAACACTTAGATATGACTGGGAGAAGTGTCAAGAATAAGAAAGCAATATATTCCATAGTACACTAGAACACAGCAAACATGAACAACAACAGTCTAAACATAGCTGAGGGCAATTGAGCAAAATGTCCACTAGATGAGAGCAAATGGACCATTCACAAACCTGGATTTCTCACCCTTCCTGTAGGTTCATGATAGGTCCATTTGCTGTCATCTAGTGGACATTTTGCTCAATTGCCCTCAGCTATGTTTAGACTGTTGTTGTTTATGTTTGCTGTGTTATAGTGTTCTCCCTCTTCAAATTAGGGCTAATTGGAAAAGCTGTTCAATAGAGGACATTGTTTTTTTCTTTGTACTTTTGTATTTTAATTCATTATATGAAGAGTGCCTTGGTCCTCCTTTCTTTTTGATGACCAATTCCCCCCTTTTACCAAAGAGCACCTTCTGTCTACCAAAATGTACTATTGTGTATCTTAGTAGCGCTTCCCTTCCTCCTCTTTCTGCTCTACTCAGAAAATTGGATGCAGTCTATCACAGTGCCATCTGTTTTGTCACCAAAGCCCCATATAGTACCCACTACTGCGACCTGTATGCTCTCGTTGGCTGGCCCTCGCTTCATATTCGTCGCCAAACCCACTGGCTCCAGGTCATCTATAAGTCTTTGCTAGGTAAAGCACCGCCTTATCTCAGCTCACTGGTCACCATAGCAGCACCCACCTGTAGCTTGCACTCCAGCAGGTATATTTCACTGGTCACCCCCAAAGCCAATTCCTCCTTTGGCCGTCTTTCCTTCCAGTTCTCTGCTGTCAATGAAAATCCCTGAAGCTGGAGACTCATATCTCCCTTTCTAACTTTAACACCAGCTGTCAGAGCAGCTCACAGATCACTGCACCTGTAAATAGCCCATCTGTAAATAGCCCATCCAACTACCTCATCCCCATACTGTTATTTATTTATTTTGCTCCTTTGCACCACAGTATCTCTACTTGCACATTAATCTCTGCACATCTATCACTCCAGTGTTTAATTGCTAAATTGTAATTATTTCACCGCTATGGCCGATTTATTGCCTACCTCCCTTATCTTACCTCATTTGCACACACTGTATATATACTTTTCTATTGTGTTATTGACTGCATGTTTATTCCATGTGTAACTCTGTGTTGTTATTTGTGTCGCACTGCTTTGCTTTATCTTGGCCAGGTCGCAGTTGTAAATGTGAACTTGTTCTCAACTGGCCTACCTGGTTAAATAAAGGTGAAATAAAAAAATAAAAACATTTTAAAAAGCACAAAGACATTGGCAGCAAGTTTAAATCTCCAACCACTCCTGTACAAGTGATGAACAGCGTTATGTGTTTTCATATGTATCTTATATTTTGCAATAGTTTACTTTGAGTGTGTGGCTACAACATATTGACTTTTGTGACTAATAGACTGGTTGGGCATCTTTTATAAATGTTGTATCATTTTTACCCCTTAACAGTTTACTATTACTATTCAAATCCTTTGTAACACCTATAAATGACATTGCACTTATGCAAACATTGTACTGCTTTGTACATACGTGTTTCTTCGTTATCTGGGATAAAACCCAATGGTCGACCAGTCAGTGAGGTTGAAGCATCTATTCTGTGTCTAGTTAACCCAGACAGTAAACTATGTTTTGGGGTAAGTGCTAGCAAAACATTGGGTGAAAATATGTTTTGGATGTTTTAATGAGTAGGTAATTAAAACATACTTTTCAACTTTTGTGATGTTTTTTTCGTTGTTGCTAAAAATGGATGCAGCTGAAAACCAAAGCCACACAAAGTTTGTGATTTTAGTGCAAACTAGCACATTTGTACCAAGCATTCATTGTTACAACTCTGTAATTGCAAATGTTTTCCATGATGTCAGTACAGTGAAACAACAAGTTATTACAATATATTACAATAGTTGTTACATTGTACTCATGTGTAAATACCTTGTTATAATAATGACACTACAGTGTTATCCAAACTTTATTTAAAGTGCATTCAGATTTTAATGCACTTTACAATATACAATTGTATTATTTTGTATTGACCTGAACACCAAGCAACCTCATCAAGAGGATAAAGTTTGGGCTTGACAGTTGCTGGATCTGGGTTTAAGCCCCACTCTTGGCTACCCCACTGAATTCACTGCAATATCAAACAACCAACCACAAAGACCAATTCAGATGAATAAAATGTTGTGCTGGGTTCTGATCTAGTGGTAGTGCTGACGACACATTGACCCTGAACTACACAGACCCATTACCCACATTACCTATTACCCACATTACCCCAGTTATTCACAAAACAAAACAGATAAGAGTGTTCTCCACCCCCAGCTCCTCCTCATCCCTGGGGTAGATGGTGCTCTCAGGGGTATCTGGGGGGCAAATAGAAACCAGAAAATAGAAAAAGACCACTAGTGACATGAACCAAACCCATTCATGATCTGGTCTGATATTCAGTAGGTCACTGTCTGTCCACTAGACTAAAAGCCTTGTGGTGGAAAATGTTATATGCTCTCATCTGTGTTCTATCTCAAGGTTCACATGTTCTGTTTTGTTGTCTGACAATGATAATTGTTGTTTTCTGTTATTAAGTTGCGAGGTGCTTGTGGTTGGGTCACAGGGTGCAGGTCAAGCAGACCTCTCTCCTCCACCTTGAGACTCAGCCTGAATAGATAATATGTATCTGTGTCTGCTTAGTCATGCTTAGGAAACTTGTTTGTATAGCCGTATATAAAACATCTGCTGGGACAGCCCCAGCGGAGCTCACGATCGACGTGTACATGGTGCATTGAGTTGGTTGGAACCTCTCCAGTTAACTGTTAATAAACAATGATTCATTTAAGTTTGACTTCGAGTGTCCCTGTGTTGAATTTCCAAGACAGGCTCATCACCCACTCTGGAGGGCATTGCTTTTACAGGTGTCAGGCAACTCCATCCACAGACTAAGACACTCTTCCAGGTAAGAGGTACACAGTAAAATACAACCTCATTTATCCATTGTTTTTTACTGGCTCCTAGTCAATGGATGAGAGTATGTAAGCTCTTTTCTTTTCAGCAGTCATACAATTATCCCTTTTGCATGAAGAACTATCTGATAACTAGGTGAACCTCACGGAGTTAACTGGGTCGTACCCTCATTCAGACTTGACAGCATGTACATGCACCTGAGTCCTAAAAACGGCACCATTCAGACAGGAAACCCAGGAGCCTCTCAGATGCATAGATGACTACATACACATTTCTAGAATGTTTGTTGAATCCCTCCTTGGTGTGTTTTTTATTTGATAGATATAGTCAAATGCTTACCATAGATATACAGTAACTTTGTCTGAACAGGAGCATTCCAGTCCAGCCCAAGGGAATTTCTCTCTCACACACCCTGCAGGCAAAACACTGGAACTACACCTACAGTAGGAGCAATGAGTAGAGGAGAGCGAGCTAGATGACTACATCACAGTCATGCCCTCGTGCTCTTGGGGGATGTCTATGCCTGCACTGTGGAGTTCTGGGGTGAGAGATGCAAAGGAGCAGGTTTTATTAATCATGGGCAGATTGGATGTTATATTTAGAGGATCTGATGTCCTTTATTTTATAAATGAATGATACATGTCTAGTTGTATTTGAGCATGAGTGAAACACAACATGGATGAAATGTGTCCTCCTTCTATTCCCCAGAGCCTGAGCTGAGTGGGTCCGGTGCTGGTCCTGCTGTATTCTCTGGAGTAGGCCTGACACTGGGGCTGCTAGGGGTGGCCACCAGAACATTCCTCCTCGTCAAAGGAAATCAGCGCAACTGAGTCATATACTGTTATGTTAAGTAACAGTTCTGTACAGTTTATCTCAGTGTTTGTTCTCTCTTTTATGATCCATTACATTTAAAAGTCAAGTAAAGAGGATGAATTCACATCCATACTTTGACATGCCTTTTCCAAACCTCTTTAATTTGTCATTCAATCACTCACAGACAGTCAGGCACATGTATGTACACAGCTTTTATTATTGCTATTTTTTTCTTCTGTTTGTTTTTTGTGTCAGTTCTTTGTTTCTACCATGTGAGACCCAAGCATAGATCCAAATGAGCCTTATTGTATTACCCTTCAGAAATAATAGGCCTTTGAATATCAAGTTCATAGAAAATGTTTCTGGAAACTTTGCGAAAATCACATTAAAATGGATAAAAAGCATTGATGGAAACTATTGTCTAATAGTATATAAATCTGAAATGAAGTCCTATTTTGTCTGAAATAGCCCATTGATCAACTCCACCAATCCACATTTTAGTGTTTCACTATCAAAAACATATATTGAAAGGATCAAGTATTTTGTGGATTTTCTATGTATGGAGAACATCTAACTCAGTTTAGTAGTATTTGGTTGTCCTTTTTGGCTTCATTTGGAGAGATAACCTCCTATTTTACTTCTTTACCATAAAATGAATGGCCGTCAATGGTAGTATTCTGACCTCATAAACCACACTTTAAAAATATACACTGCTCAAAAAAATAAAGGGAACACTAAAATAACACATCCTAGATCTGAATGAATGAAATAACCTTATTAAATACTTTTTTCTTTACATAGTTGAATGTGCTGACAACAAAATCACACAAAAATAATCAATGGAAATCCAATTTATCAACCCATGGAGGTCTGGATTTGGAGTCACACTCAAAATTAAAGTGGAAAACCACACTACAAGCTGATCCAACTTTGATGTAATGTCCTTAAAACAAGTCAAAATGAGGCTCAGTAGCGTGTGTGGCCTACACGTGCCTGTATGACCTCCCTACAACGCCTGGGCATGCTCCTGATGAGGTGGTGGATGGTCTCCTGAGGGATCTCCTCCCAGACCTGGACTAAAGCATCCGCCAACTCCTAGACAGTCTGTGGTGCAACGTGGCGTTGGTGGATGGAGCGAGACATGATGTCCCAGATGTGCTCAATTGGATTCAGGTCTGGGGAACGGGCGGGCCAGTCCATAGCATCAATGCCTTCCTCTTGCAGGAACTGTTGACACACTCCAGCCACATGAGGTCTAGCATTGTCTTGCATTAGGAGGAACCCAGGGCCAACCGCACCAGCATATGGTCTCACAAGGGGTCTGAGAATCTCATCTCGGTACCTAATGGCAGTCAGGCTACCTCTGGCGAGCACATGGAGGGCTGTGCAGCCCCACAAAGAAATGCCACCCCACACCATGACTGACCCACCGCCAAACCGGTCATGCTGGAGGATGTTGCAGGCAGCAGAACATTCTCCACGGCGTCTCCAGACTCTGTCACGTCTGTCACATGTGCTCAGTGTGAAACTGCTTTCATCTGTGAAGAGCACAGGGCGCCAGTGGTGAATTTGCCAATCTTGGTGTTCTCTGGCAAATGCCAAACGTCCTGCACGGTGTTGGGCTGTAAGCACAACCCCCACCTGTGGACGTCGGGCCCTCATACCACCCTCATGGAGTCTGTTTCTGACCGTTTGAGCAGACACATGCACATTTGTGGCCTGCTGGAGGTCATTTTGCAGGGCTCTGGCAGTGCTCCTCCTGCTCCTCCTTGCACAAAGGAGGAGGTAGCGGTCCTGCTGCTGGGTTATTGCCCTCCTACGGCCTCCTCCACGTCTCCTGATGTACTGGCCTGTCTCCTGGTAGCGCCTCCATGCTCTGGACACTACGCTGACAGACACAGCAAACCTTCTTGCCACAGCTTGCATTGATGTGCCATCCTGGATGAGCTGCACTACCTGAACCACTTGTGTGGGTTGTAGACTCCGTCTCATGCTACCACTAGAGTGAAAGCACCGCCAGCATTCAAAAGTGACCAAAACATCAGCCAGGAAGCATAGGAACTGAGAAGTGGTCTGTGGTCACCACCTGCAGAACCACTCCTTTATTGGGGGTGTCTTGCTAATTGCTTATAATTTCCACCTGTTGTCTATTCCATTTGCACAACAGCATGTGAAATGTATTGTCAATCAGTGTTGCTTCCTAAGTGGACAGTTTGATTTCACAGAAGTGTGATTGACTTGGAGTTACATTGTGTTGTTTAAGTGTTCCCTTTATTTTTTTGAGCAGTGTATATATATTTGTTCATTTGATGTGTGGAGGGGACTTCAAAATTACTCTTGAAGTATGTGGTTGTCCATATTTGCAGAATTTGGAAGAATAACTATCTTTCTAACTTTTTTTTCAATACATGAAAGTGGCCCTATGTCTCATTTTGGCAACCCTTTAAGCCCAATGTTGCGTTTTTGCAAAACTTCCAAAACTACCTCTAGCTCTGGCTCAGAACGTTTGTTTCTCAATGTATTTTTTTCTACATAATCACTACATTTGAGAGAAGACAGGAAAAAGTATTCAAGTCATGTACTTGCATGGATAGTCAACAACATATACTTGTGTAGGGGACCAGTGAGTTGTCAGACGAGAGGACAGTTTCTAATGTTTCAGAGGCTACTGATGTCACAATAATCATAGTGACACAACAAATACTATTAATAGATAGATCTGGGTCTAAGTAGATGCATTAGGTAGTGTTTGACATAATCTTTAAGTTTCGAACCGGTACATGATGCAATTTAGGAAGCTTACTTTTACATTATTGGGTCTCATAGGGTTAGTGTTTTTGTTAATAAAGTAAATAAACCTCATGCCTCATGTTCCTCCGTTCTAAAAACCTGCAATACTTTTGCCCATTGCTGTTGAATATGAGCTTATAATGTGTCAAGTGTCAAATTCTGTTTATAACATGGCTCATATTGAATAGACTGCAAACTTCTCTGATTTCTATTTTATTTAGGAAGGTTTTAAGAAACAATTTCTCCTTCTTTTTGAGACGGTACGTACATATCTGATGAGTTTATTGAACATCAGATCGTGGCCATCAATAATTGTCTTTTGGGTTATCTGTCATCCACATCTGGCCCCGAGGAGACAAGACCTACTGTAACACGGGTCGCATAAAGGGGACCAAGGCGCAGCGTGTATAGTGCTCATATTTACTTTTTAATGAATACACTTTAGCAAAACAACAAAACGACCGACAAGAGTTAGGTCAGGTGACATACACTAAACAGAAAACAACTACCCACAAAAATCCAGGAAGAAAAACCCCTACTTAAATACGATCTCCAATCAGAGGCAACGAGGATAAGCTGCCTCCAATTTGAGATCAACCCAAACAACCCCAACATAGAAATAGAAAAACTAGAACTTAAACATAGAAAACATAGAAAACCCAAAACACCCCCTGTCACACCCTTACCTACTCTACTATAGAAAATGACATCTTACTAGGGTCAGGACGTGACACCTACCCCAATCTATCTAAATAAAATTCCATATTGCATTCTGTCTTTTTTGTTGTCCATTCAGGTCACAACGTACTCGATTGAACTTCAACTACAGATGTAGGATCTTAATTTGATCTTAATCTTTTCTTGCTGAGAATTGCAATTTTGTAGTATATTTGCATTTTAGAAAGACTAAATATTTGTAATTTCCACTTAGAAATTTCAGACTTGATTTTCCCTAATGAAAAATGTATCAACCCCTACAAACATAACCATGAATTATAATCCACATAATAATTCAGATTTCCTGTTGTTGCTGGATTATTTTCCTGCTATAGCAAACTGGCTCAAATTAAGATCCTACATCTGCATGGTTCCTCTCTGGTATTTATTGGTGTCACTGACTGTGTGTCCATGAAGAACAGAGTAGGAAGGGGAAAGCGTTGTTAATATATTTGTTTTGTTTTTGTCCTCTCTTGATCTTGGTTTCTTTTCAGTCGTCATTGAAACTGGTGAATAAAACAGTCAGTGATATGAAATGTTTTTATTACAATGATGAAATAAATCAGTGGAGGCTGCTGAGGGGAGGACGGCTCATAATAATGGCTGGAACGGAGCCAATGGAAAGGCATCAAACACCATGTGTGTAATGTATTTGATATCATTCTACTGATTCCGCTCCAGCCATTACCACGAGCCCGTCCTCCCCACTTAAGGTGCCACCAACCTCCTGTGGAAAGAATCGGTTTATATCAGAATAAGGTTATTTCCTAAATAGGTTAGTTGCTATTGCTAATGAGGTTGTTGATTTAATTTACATTTCTGTCTCTTCAGATGGCTATTTCTTGCATTTGACTGTGCAGTGTCATTTAAGCTGGAGGGATCTCAATGATGCTGAGTACACTCTTAGCTATTTCTTCAACAAAGAAAAGTATCTGCAATACAAGAGCACGCTAAATAGATCCACTGGACACACGGCATCTGGGGGTGAAGAAGGCTGAGCGCTTAACATTCCCCAAGTGCTGGCAACAAATCATTAGCTTGTTTATCCCTACTGCAAACCCTTTGGAGTCATCTTATAATGAATTTTTTACCCCAAACCCATCAGTGACCTGGCTGAAGAACGGACAGGACGTGACCTCAGATGTGACCTCCACAGAGGAAATGGGGACTGGCTCTACCAGATCCACACCTACTTTGAGTACACACCCACAACTGGAACGAGAATCACCTGTATGGTGGAGCACTTCAGCCTTACTGAGGCCAAGCTGCTTATCAGTGTGTGAGTAGGGTCAGAGTATTTATTATACGATGTGTGTCTTTGTGTAATAACAGACCACTCCCTGCCTGAGTCTGAGACGAATAAGATAAGAATTGGGGCCAGTGGTCTCCTTGACTGATCTACTACAGGCAAAAATCTACTGGCGAGGAGACACAGGCTATTCTTCATACATCTTTGTCAAATTAATCTGAGTTAAAGACACTAAGGAAATTACTTTCATGCCCACATTCACCATATAACTTTGTGTTGATCTTTTTCTGCAGGGAGGGTTTTGGTACCAGCAAGTTAGTGTATGGCCCCCTCTAGTGGTTCAGGATAATGGAGGTTTGGAGTACAGAACTCAACCAGTGGTAACCAATGATGTTATATACATGATGATGTTATATACATGATGCTGTTATATGACATCATTGTTTGTATACATCATTGGTGGTAACTTTCTAATGCATACGGTCAGATCTGAATGTATTTTATCCAACCATATGGATATCTTCTCAGTGAAGGAGAGCGGACAAACTTCAGCCAAAGCTCCTCATGGGTCTTCTATGGGCCTCACTTAGTTTAGGCCCATAGAAGGACCACAACACTGGTTGTGGTCCTCTGCAGCTCAGATGGTAGAGCATGGTGCTTGTAATGCTAGGGTAGTGGGTTTGAGTCCAAAGACTACCCATATGTAAAATGTGTCCACGCATGATTGTAGTAGTGTTGGATGAAAATGTCTGCTAAATGGCATATATTCTTTGTAAATCCAGGCTAGCACTTTATTCTATGGTACAAAACTACCAGGTATTCATTAAGAAATTACAAGTAATTACACAGTAATAACATATGAATTACTCAGTTGTTTCTTTGGGATTACTGAAAACATACACCACCAAGCAGCATTTGGCACCAGGTAGTTATATAGCACCAGAGAGTACACACTGGTACCACATAATATCCTATTAAATACCAAGTAAACACCAGTTGGGAAAAAAACATAATTAATTGCTACCACACCAGTGTACAGGGTACCTGCCCTCCCACTGTTTAAAATGCAGAACACGGTATACAGTGCATTTGGAAAGTATTCAGACCCCTTGACTTTTTTCACATTTTGTTACGTTACAGCCTTATTCTAAAATGGATTAAATAAAGAAAAAATCTCATCACTCTACACACAACACCCCATAATGACAAAGCAAAATCAGGTTATTAGAAACTGTAGCTCATTTATTAAAAATAAAAAACAGAAATACCTTATTTACATAAGTATTCAGACCCATTGCTATGAGACTCAAAATTTAGCTTAGGTGCATCCTGTTTCTAAAACTTGATTTGGAAAGGCACACACCTGTCTACATAACACAGTTGACAGTGCATGTCAGAGCAAAAACCAAGCCATGATGTCGAAGGAATTGTCCGTAGAGCTCCGAGACATTGTGTCCGATTGTGTCGAGGCACAGATCTGGCGAAGGGTACCAAAATATTTCTGCAGCATTGAACACAGTGGACTCCATCATTCTTAAATGGAAGAAGTTCAGGGAGGTGACCAAGAACCCGATGATCACGCTGACAGAGCTCCAGAGTTCCTCTGTGGAGATGGGAGAACCTTCCAGAAGGACAACCATCTCTGCAGCACTCCACCTATAAGGCCTTTATGGTAGAGTGGCCAGACGGAAGCCACTCCTCAGTAAAAGGCACATGACAGCTTGTTTGGAGTTTGCCAAAAGGCACCTAAAGGACTCTCAGACCATGAGAAACAAGATTCTCTGGTCTGATGAAACCAATATTTAACTTTTTGGCCTGAATGCCAAACATCACGTCTGGAGGAAACCTGGCACCATTCCTACGGTGAAGCATGGTGGTGGCAGCATCACCTGTGGGGATGTTTTTCAGCGGCAGGGACTGGGAGACTATTCACAATCGAGGGAAAGATTAACAAAGTAAAGTACAGAGTGATCCTTGATGAAAACCTGCTCCAGAGGACCTCAGACTGGGGTGAAGGTTCACCTTCGAACAGGACAACAACCCTAAGCACACAGCCAAGACAAAGCTGGAGTGGCTTCAGGACAAGTCTCTGAATGTTCTCGAGTGGCCCAGCCAGAGCCCGGACTTGAACCCGATCGAACATCTCTGGAGAGACCTGAAATTAGCTGTGCAGCGATGCCCCCCATCCAACCTGACAGAGCTTGAGAAGATCTGCAAAGAAGAATGGGAGAAACTCCCCAAATACAGGTGTGCCAAGCTTGTAGCATCATACCCAAGAAGACTTGAGGCTGTAATAGCTGCCAAAGGTGCTTCAACAAAGTACTGAGTAAATGGTCTGAATACTTATGTAAATGTGGTATTTCAGTTTTTATTTGTAATACATTTGCAAACACTTCTAAAATCCTGTTTTTGCTTTGTCATTATGGGGTATTGTGTGTAGATTGATAAGGGAAAAACATTTTTTATCAATTTTGGAATAAGGCTGTAAAGTAACAAAATGTGGAAAAAGTCAAGGGGTCTGAATACTTTCCGAATGCACTGTATGGTACAGCTACAGCCTATTCTGAGTACCCAGATTGAGGAAAATACATGATTTCAGACGAGGCTAAGTAGGCTATCTATTTCCACGAAAATAGTGTAGCATTCACAACAATAAACTGTCTTCATCATGCTTCCCTAAACTGAGAACATTGTTTTGGCTTCTGTGTATAACTACAGCAGGGTTCCCAAACTAGCACCCAAAATAATTATGAATATTTTTTCATTTAAAATAATCATAATAGTAAAAGTAATCTCGGACCCGAGATGCAAAAACTCCCAAATGCAATGTCCCAAGAAGGAAGTTACCCTACCTAAATAATGCAAAAGTTACATTTGAACTTAATTCATAAGGAGAGAGAACGCAGGATACAGTCAATTAATAAAGCAGGCATGGGACCATTTTGTGATGCTATGCAAGCAGAGCACAGCAACGGATGGGGAAAACCTACACCATTCGAGTCATTCATTTCAACAATAATCACTTCAACAATAATCTTTGACTTTACAAACAACAAAAGGCCTTAATTGGAGTCTATTTCTTCAGAGCCTAGGCCTATAAAAAATAACTTAACTTCTTTTTGTAACAGTATTTTTATTGGAGTTTCACAATTTTCACCCATATTAAGAGATACAACAACAAAGACAAGGCAAAAAAAACAGCACTCGCTTACACATATCCATATGTATGCACGCACGTACACACACACCCACCATTTCCCTCTCCCCGCTCAGCGCTTCTCTCACCCCATCCCCCTCATTGCGTCTCTCAATACATGCATTTTAAACAAACATAAACAGAAAAAAATAACAATAAAGACATAATAAATAAATAAAATAAAATAAAAAGCTCATTTTAAACCAAGAAGTTGAGTTCCCCACACGGACCGTACAGTGTAATTCTGGAATACATAGATCACCATTCTAAGAGAATCCTTGCAGCATAATAGCTGATACTTCAGGTTCTAGGTAATTTAGGTAAGGTTCCCATACTTTGTAGAACTGATCTGTCTTAGAGTGCAATGTACATGTCAGATATTCCAGCGGCACCCATTCAAATAGTATCTTATGCCAATCTTTAATAGAGGGAACCTTATCACTAATCCACTGTAAAAGTATGTTTTTCCTCGCTGCGAAGGTGAGGATGTTGTAAAGCCTCCTCTTACCCACAGAAGTTACATGCCTACTAGGGAGACCTAACAGTAGAGAAACTGGGTCCAATTCTAGATCGACCCCTAGGATCTTTTCAATCTCTTGCAGAACACCAGACCAATATCTTTGTATTTCGGGACATGACCATAAACAATGTGTTAGGGTGCCTGTATCAGTTTTACATTTGAGACACTGAGGAGAGGAGGAAGAGGGGCTAAATGCATGTCTGCGATTTGGGGATATATGCAATCTGTGTATTATTCTTAATTGAATTGCTCTAGTACGATTACATATAGATATTGTTTTTGCATATTTCCAAATGTCCTCCCACATCTCTTCGTCAATAGTAACAGACAGTTCTTTCTCCCACACTTGTTTCACCCTCTGTGTGTCGACAGCGGAAAAGGACCTTAAAGCATCATAAAACAGACTTACAGACATTTTCCTTTGTGGGGAAAAAAGCATTCTTTCAATGACAGACATATCAGGGTTACCAATTAAGGTGGTGCTCTTCAGAATATAGTGTCTTACTTGTAGGAAACGGAAAAAGTCCTGCTTTGGGAGTTGATATTTCTCGACCATCTGCTCAAATGACAATAAAATCTTATCCGCAAATAAGTCATTTAGTCTGCGTATGCCCTTATTAAGCCAAACGTTAAAGCCAGCATCCAGCAATCCTGGGACAAAATCTGGGTTGTTAAGAATTGGGGTAAGAGCAGAGGTTAGTTTGGACCTTCCCAGGAAACGTTGAACTGACCTCCATACTTTGAGTGTGTTAAGTGTAATGGGATTGTTACAGCGATCTTTTACAGACTTGAAACTTGTGAAAAACAAAAGGTCCTGTAAAGGGTATTTTGAAAGAGAAGTCTCAATGTCTAACCAAATAGAGGAGTCATCGTTTGTGATCCAGTCTGAAATATAACATAGGTGGGCACACCACTGATAGAGCCTGATATTGGGCAGATCCAAGCCACCCATAGAATTTGGCAGCTGCAATATTGCCATCTTAAGTCTTGGCTTGCGTTTACTCCATATAAAGGAACTTAGCCATCCATTTAAATCCTTTATTACCTTATTGGAGAGTAATACTGGGATCATTTGGATTGGGTAAAGTAGCCTAGGTAAAATGTTCATTTTCAAGAGGGATTCTACCCAACCATGAAATCGGAAGAGAGTTCCAGCGCTCCAGATCCTGTCTTATTGTCTCAAACAAGGGAACAAAATTGGCTTTGTACATTTGTTGGAATTTAGGAGTTACAAATATACCCAGATACGTAAAACCTGAGGGAGACCATTTAAAAGGGAAGGGGGGAGAAGTGTTAGGTACAGAGTGAAGGTTACCAAGTGGCATAGCCTCTGATTTAGTTAGGTTAATCTTGTAGCCTGAGAATTCGCTGAATAACTCAATAATGTTAATCAGAGATGTGATTGAAGTCTCGGGATTAGAAATAAATATCAGGACATCATCAGCATACAAGCTTATTTTATGGTGAACATCACCAATGAGCAGCCCCTGTATAGCAGGCGTTACCCTGATGGCCTCGGCCAGTGGTTCCATAACAAGTGCAAATAGGTGGGGGGACAAAGGACAGCCCTGTCTGGTACCTCTGTGTATAGGGAAGCTATTTGGCCGTAGTCCATTAGTAAGGACAGCAGCCTGAGGATCATCATATAAAAGTTTAACCCATTTTATAAAGTTGTCCCCCAGACCAAATTTATTTAGAGCAAAGAATAGGTAAGACCACTCCACACGATCAAATGCTTTCTCAGCATCTAGGGAGAGCACAAGACCATCCATAGCACTTTGTTGGTAGACTTCAATTACATTAAGGAGCCGTCTGACATTGTTACATGACCTACGTCCCTTAATGAAGCCAGTTTGGTCTCCTTTCACAATTAGTGGCAGTGAGTCCTCTAATCTTGTGGCTAGAATTTTAGAAAGCAATTTTCTATCCACATTCAGAAGGGAAATTGGTCTGTACGAGGAACAAGACTCCGGACATTTTCCCTTTTTGAGAATAAGTGATATGTTGGCTTCTCGCAGCGTTTGGGGGAGCTGGTCATTTGAAAATGAGTGGTTAAACATATCACGCAATGGCTCAAGGATCAGGCCATGGAACTCTTTATAGAACTCACTACAAAACCCGTCCGGTCCTGGGGCCTTACCATTTTGCAGATTCTTAATTGCGGACATTATCTCTTCCTCAGTAATAGGGGCATTAAGGAGAGACTTCTGTTCTTCGGAGATAGTAGGGAGCTCAATCTTAGAAAAGAAGTTTAACATTTGGGTTAACATTTGGCAGTTCTGAGGCGTAAAGATTTGCATAAAATGTCTTAAATGAGTCATTTATCAATTTATTTTCATATAAATGATTGCCATCAGAATCAGTAATAGCCGCAATTGACTGTGAGTCAGCTCTCTTTTTAGCTAGGTACGCCAAGTACTTTCCTGGCTTATCGCCATGTTCATATAGCTTTTGCTTGACAAATCTCATTTTCTTTTCAGCGTCCTGTGTTAGGAGGGAGTCCAGCGTTGATCTAATGACTGATATTTCCTTTAATAGGGCAGGAGTGGGAGTTTTAATGTAGTCCTTCTCTTTAGTTCCCAATTCACCCTCTAGTGTTTTTTGCTTTTCACGCTTTTTCCGCCTCTTAGTGGCTGCGTATGACATAATCAGACCCCTGGCGTACGCCTTACAGGTTTCCCAAAGGAGTGAGGGGTTATCTGTTGATTGAGAGTTAATAGAGAAAAATGCTTTAAACTCTGTAATAAAATATGATGTGAATGTATGGTCTTTAAGAATGGTTGTATTCAACCTCCAATGTCTTGACTGATTGAATGCCCCGTTGAGTTTTATGTCCAGGATCACCTCCGCATGATCAGATATGACTATGCTTCCTATCCTAGCGGATAAAACAGACTGCAGCGACGTCCTGGGCATAAAAAAGTAATCTATTCTAGTCTGACATCCATGAGGTGCAGAGAAAAAAGTGAACTCTCTGTTGGAGGGATGAAAAGCTCTCCAAACAACAGCATACCCCAGATCATCACAAATGGCTGTAAGTGACTTAGCTTGAGGAGAGAGTGAGGCTATACCACTGGGAAGCTTATCAATAAGGGGGTTCAACAAACAATTAAAATCCCCTCCGATCACTGCAGTGTCTGAGTTTAATTCTGAAAAGTCTATAAATACCTTAGTGAGGAAGTCAGGGGGGTGGGCAGGGGGGGAAGTAAATATTCATTATGGAAATGCTCTGCCCTTGTAAAGTACCATTAATTATAACAAAGCGACCCAATTTATCTTTCACACACTTCAAGACCTTAAGTGGTAGGTTCTTTTTCACAAGAATTGCTACACCTCTACTTCTGGATGTAAATGATGAGAAAAACACTTGACCAAACCCCCCTTGTTGTAATTTCAGATGCTCCTTATCATTCAAATGGGTTTCTTGTAACAGGGCAATATCAATATTTTCTTTTTTCAAAAAGGATAGTATCTTCTTCCTTTTAATGGGGTTATGGCTCCCTCTAATGTTCCATGTACATACACGTAGTCTGTTACCTGCCATTGCGCTTTGACCATTCAATATCCAGACTGAATCCTACTGTAAAAATGGGGTGGTACCTTTTTCCATGTGTTGAACTCTCCTCTATCTCACTGGGCGTAAACAAACGATATGAACCCTGAACTCGAACTATACAAAACCCAAAAATTAAACATGTAAAAATCCAAAAGGGGGTTTTCCCACTAGCTAGCATGCAGGGGATTTCAACTTTCCAATGTAGACTCTTAAGTCCGCATTGCCATCCAATAGCCTCCTCCTTTATATATGTGGAAATTAAAATCAATAGAAGAAGATTGAGGCTCTTCCACCTAAAACCAAGCCTGGGCACCAATATAGGTTCACACATATCTCAGTCTGAGCTACGGCAGCAGTTACTTTAGCAAGAAAAATAATACCGATACGAATATTACTGAACAGGAGCACATGAGAACTTACACCACTGTTTCATGATCAGATTCAAAATAAAATAAGACGTTATCCAATGCTGCGGAGGTGCAGCTTAAGGTTATTTACCCGAGAGAGTCAATAAATGCAGCAGCCTCTTCAGATGTGTAGAGTTTTTTAGGCGATCCGTTGACCATAATCTTCAATGTGGCCGGGTACAGCAGTGCGTAGTCGATCTTCCTTCTCTTGAGTCGAGCCTTCACCTCATCAAACGCTTTGCGCCTTCGTACAACCGCTGTGGAATAATCATTGAAGAATGAGACCTTTGGACCTTTACGTTGACTACCGTCAGAACCGATGTTTCTAGCCGCATCCATGACGCGCTGCTTGTCGGTAAAGTTGTGGAACTTTATAACCACTGGTCGTGGGCGCTGATTGGGACCGGGTATCGGTGCTTGAGAGCGATGTGCTCTGTCTAGCTTCACACGACCAGCCTTAGTGTCGATTTGTAGGTAGCCAGGGATCCATTCCTCAAAAAATTTTACTGAACGTGTCCCTTCAGAATTTTCCGGGAGTCCCACAACACGGATATTGCATCTGCGTCCTCGATTATCCAAGTTGTCAATGTGCTCCGCCATTTCGCGCACCTGCTTCTCAAGTGCTTTTATCTTAGTGTCCATGGATGTAGTTGAAGTTTCCACAGTAGCAATTCTTCCTTCCGCCTCATCAACACGTTTGACAACCCTCTGTAGTTCGGCCTGCTATTGCTTCCAGGACCGTTCTTATCTTAACATCGATCACTTTAGTAATGTTATCTGTCATCCTTTGAATCACCAGGTCCATTGTGCCTGGATCCGCAATGTTGTTAGATTCGCTAACGTTAGCTAGCTCCTCCTGCACCTCTACAGGGATGGCGGTTTTGGTCGACTTCTTAGTTGCTCTGTTGGGCATGTTGTCGGAGATTTTTGAGAAATAGTCGCCAAGACTCATTGTAGGGTAACTTATTTAGCCAATTCTACCACTTTTTCAAGCTAGGAGATTAATGTAAGAATATAAATTTATGAATACCGCGTGAGCTCGCTGAAACACCGTGTTCTCTCTACGGCGCCATTTTGTTCCCCCATAACTTAACTTCTTAAGGACAGACGTTCCGCAAGCAGAACGCCTCACCAATATCCAATGGTAGAGCGTGGAGCGAAATACAAATACCTACAAAATGCTATAACTTCAATTTCTCAAACATATGACTATTTTACACCATTTTAAAGACAATACTCTCGTTAATCTAACCACATTGTCCGATTTCAAAAAGGCTTTACGGCGAAAGCAAAACATTAGATTATGTCAGGAGAGTACCCTGCCAAAAATAATCACACAGCCATTTTCAAAGCAAGCATATATGTCACAAAAACCAAAACCACAGCTAAATGCAGCACTAACCTTTGATGATCTTCATCAGATGACACTCCTAGGACATTATGTTATACAATACATGCATGTTTTGTTCAATCAAGTTCATATTTATATCAAAAACCAGCTTTTTACATTAGCATGTGATGTTCAGAACTAGCATACCCACCGCAAACTTCCGGTGAATTTACTAAATTACTCATGATAAACGTTCACAAAATACATAACAATTATTTTAAGAATTATAGATACAGAACTCCTTTATGCAATCGCGGTGTCAGATTTTAAAATAGCTTTTCGGCGAAAGCACATTTTGCAATATTCTGAGTACATAGCCCGGCCATCACGGCTAGCTATTTTGACACCCACCAAGTTTGGGACAACCTAAACTCAGAATTACTATTAGAAAAATTGGATTACCTTTGCTGTTCTTCATCAGAATGCACTCCCAGGACTTCTACTTCAACAACAAATGTTGTTTTGGTTCCAAACAATCCATAGTTATATTCAAATAGCTCCGTTTTGTTCGTGCGTTCAGGTCACTATCCAAAGGGTGACGCACGAACGCATTTCGTGACAAAAAAATCTAAATATTACATTACCATACTTCGAAGCATGTCAAACGCTGTTTAAAATCTATTTTTATGCAATTTTTCTCGTAAAATAGCGATAATATTCCAACCGGGCGACGTTGTATTCATTCAAAGGCTGAAAGAAAGAAATGGAGAATTCTCGTGAACGCGCCTCTCAGTCTCACTGTCCCCAGGCTGACCACTCACAAATTCTCCTGCTGTTCTTCGCCCAGAGACAGCAGACACCCCATTCCACTTTCTGGCGCCTTCTGAGAGCCAATGGAAGCCTTAGAAAATGTCACGTTACAGCACAGATGCTGTATTTTCGATAGAGATGCAACAGAAGGACAACAAATTGTCAGACAGGGCACTTCCTGTATGGAATCTTCTCAGGTTTTGGCCTGCCATATGAGTTCTGTTATACTCACAGACACCATTCAAACAGTTTTAGAAACTTTAGAGTGTTTTCTATCCAAATCTACTAATTATATGCATATTCTAGTTTCTGGGCAGGAGTAGTAACCAGATTAAATCGGGTACGTTTTTTATCCGGCCGTGAAAATACTGCCCCCTATCCCAAACAGGTTTTAACTGGCTGAGGTGGGCTTTGAGGTTTAACAGTATCTTTCACAATAAAAATTCTGGCCTAATAGAAGTGGGATTTTTTTTATTAGGCCTACTTACAATTGCAACTGGACGAAAAATGTTGCATCCTACACAAAACCGTAATTTAAAGAAAAAAAGGCGATGTCTATATCTGAATGTCTGTATCGGGATAGCCTGCTCCTGTAATGACAGAACAAACAGAAAATATTGTCAGCTTGAGACCTAAATATCCTTGGATAAGCACTCACAATAATGTTAGTATTTACTAAATACAGTCATGTAGGCCACTAAGTTACTTACTCAATCGGAAAAGTGGCATTTCCCCTCCGACACGATCTTTTGGATGTAGCATGAGATTATGTGATTTTGATGCGCAGGCAGTCCTCGATTGATTTATGTGAAATCCGGTTCCAATCGTGAATCTATATTGCGTTCATAGAGGAAAACGAGAACTCGCAGGTGTAAGTTGATCGAAACATTGTCAGCACACAAAATGCACGTTTCTTTATTGTGCTGTATTCCTCTGTGCATGCCACCCAAAACGCACATAAGGACTCTGAACTCCTGAGCACATCATTGATGTGGCTCGATGTCTAGAATTCAATCAGCTCAGTTTGAATTGCGGCCTCGTCCAGCGAGGGTATCGTTTTCTTAGCAAGGGAGGAGAATTCTCCACCAGGGCGGACTGTGAGGATCATGTAAAACGCAATGATATCCTTGGGCATGGTGTAGTCTTCAAATCTGGTGGAGAAGTTGTCCCTCAGATGCTTGATGAAATCTTGCGTCACATCTGTGACAATGCTGCAGCCTCGTTTATTCACTGTGCTGAAGTGCAGTAGCCTTCCACATTACAAGTCCAAATCGAACAACTCAATCTTCCTAGTAAAGGCCTCAAGTTTTTCCACCATGTCTACGACTGTTTTCCCTCTTACTTATAACTGCAGATTTAACCCATTTAAGTGACTGAATGTGTCAGCCAAAAAAGCCTGGTGTCTAGCTTGCATTTAATGCTTCAATGTTTCTGCGTCTGGCCTCTGGGGCGGGAAGGCCACTTTGAAAGTTCCATGCTTGGATTCATAATAACGTCTGAGATTGAATTCTTTGCCAACAGCGACATTTTCATTGCAAATAAATTAGTCACACTGGCTTGGCAGTGAGAAAATAATATGGTAAAATGAAGGCATATCTCTCAGGAAATATACTTCCCTGAAACTTTCCATTAATCTTTTGATACTTTTTAAGAGCGACATTTTCTCTTACTATCAAGCTAATTGTTCTGAACGAATGTTGACTTAAAAAAGAGTAGTGTAGCCTACAGTAGCCTATGTAGACATGTTTTCCCCACCAATCAACTTACAGAGAAATAGACAAAAATCATTATTTAATAGAGACATGGTGATTTTATGAGCGTAATCAGATCTAAATGATTATGTTATTGCCACTGAATGTATTATGTACTAATCAGATGTGTTAAAATTGTTGTTCAATTTGTAGTGTAGGGCAATTAATTGTGCTAATATTATATAATACTTATGTTCTGGCCCACAGACTATTAGCTCAGAAATGTCCCGAGGCCAAACTTAGTTGAACCCTGATCTACAGCCTTGTTTGAGTACCCAGAGCTAGAAAAATGCATGCTTTCAGACACACAATCCGTTTCACTTTTTTTTGCATTCTAAACTCTAAATTGTCTTAAAAAAAGCGAAAAATGTTCACAAAAATAGTGTAGCATTCACAACTCTACTACAGCCTTGTCTGAGTACCTAAGGCCAAATAGCCGTTTTGGTACTACCTCAGTGGGAGCTGGTATAGTATATATGTGGGAGCTGGAATGGCATATCTACAGAGTACCCATATAGAAAAAAATCATGTTTTTAGACAAATAATACATTTTCACAAAACAACTGTAGCATTCACAACTGTACATTGTCTTCATCAGGCCTTGTAAGCTGAAAACATGGTGTAGAAATTGTTTTGGAGTCGGTTAAAGGTTCTGCAAGTTTGAAGTAGACAACAGGAAATGCCAATGAGCTTGTGATTGGCCAGTGAGGGTATTACGGTAACGGTATGTAGATACTGAACGTGATTGGCTACTGCAGCTTGCGGACTGGAAACCCCCTGAAAGATCAGAGTTGAAAGAAACGAAAGTTGAGCCTAACTATTGATGCTGTCCAGAGAGGTGCGGAGGAAACACCAAAGAGCAGGAAAAGAATAAGACAAAGTGAGCCTGCTTTTCAAGACACTGTTGCTACTTCAACAGTGATCCTGCGTCAAGTAAAGCTTAGCAGTGTTTAGCAGCCTTCAACTTGACCGTAAGTACTTTATTATTAATGTTCCATTCCATGTATAAAACACTCCTAGACCCTGTCACACAGGCTGGTTAAACTCAGCCTGACTTATTTGCCCTAATGCAGATAGCAGCACCATCAATCAAGCAATGGTGTAAAGTACTTAAGTAAAAATACTTTAATGTACTACTAATGTTGTTTTTTGGGGGGTATCTGTACTTTACTTTACTATTTATATTTTTGACAACTTTTACTTCACTACATTCCTAAAGAAAATTATGTACTTTTTAGACCATACATTTTCCCTGAAACCCAAATGTACTCGTTACATTTTGAATGCGTATCATGACAGAAAATGGTCCAATTCGTACACTTATCAAGAGAACATCACTCGCCTCTGCCTCTGATCTGGCAGTCTCACTAAACACAAATGCTTTGTTTGTAAATGATGTCTGAGTGTTGGAGTGTGACCCTGGTTATCCGTAAATTAAAAAAAAAACAAGAAAATTGTGATGTCTGGTTTGCTTAATATAAGGAATTTTTTATTATTCATAATTTAACTTTAACTTTTGATACTTAATTATATTTTAGCAACTACATTTAATTGTTATACTTAAGTATATTTAAAACCAAATACTTTTACTCAAGTAGTATTTTACTGGGTGACTTTCACTTTTACTTGAGTCATTTTCTCTTTACTTGAGAATGTAGTACTTTTTCTACCACTGCAATCAGGGAAAGTTTCTGCACTGGGTGGTGTCTCCCTGTTGCAACTTGTAATAAACCGGATTGATTGATTGTTGATTGACTTTACCTACCACTGCTCTCCCTTTTGTTCACCTGGAAATTATTATAACACCCTTCTAGCCTACTTGGGCCCCTTGATAATCAACCAGTGGCCATTTTAATAAAATACCTCCTCTGATGTCAAAGCCAGACAGTACAACAGCCAGGATTGAATCAACGGCTCATTGTCGACCAGTCCACTGTACTTACTTTTGAGAATTTAGGAGAAAATCCATCTTCCAGATAATAACTAAACTACACAGCCCAGTCTCTCAATTCAGCTTATGGCAATCCTTCATCACAATGCTCTTTGCATTATCTTTAATGTTGTATTTAATATCAACAGACTGACATGATCTCGGCTAATCCTCTCTAGTTTCAGACCGTTTTAAGTGATACCCATGGTGGGTTGTGAAAACAAGGAATATTATCCTTAAAATGTAAATGTAGGAAGTCAGTTTGTTTGGCAGGGTGATGTGTATCTTACAGTAGTGCAGTAGGTCATAATTAATTCAGGGTGATACTGTTAGTTTGTTGTCATATTTAGACACATTGTCTTTTCTGCAGTATAGAGCCATATATATGGTGACTCCTACTCTGCCAAAGGATAATGAACCAATGGCTTAACGCAGCAGAGTGTTAGGGTCTGTTGGAAATGATCAATCCAAGGAAATATAGTGCAGTGTTCAGTCAAAAAGGATATTGACAACAATAGTTTTTTGTAGATCTATTTCAAGTGATCAGAGGACACCCTCCATTCAGGGTTTGGGAATATTCTGACCTACAGAGGATTTGTGCTGGTTTTTACTGAGAACAGAACTCAGAACCAACCTTTCACGATGGAAAACTACCAGAGCAGATGGTGCTATGTTATTATGAGGACCGTTATCTATGCTAGCCAGGTCAGCTATGAATGGTCCGAGAGAGAACCACGTGACCTGCAACTGACTTCAACCCTTCCATAAATTCCTGTTGACCTGCAAGTAAAGTGTTTGGTCCCACGCAATGTTTTGTGTTTACTTAAAATTATGATCAGATGACAACAGCTCAAGATGGCGTGGAAAACACTTTTCATCAGGCTCGATGTAACACTGTGGAAGAGTAAGGGCCCCTATTCAGGCACACACAGATAGGGGTCTAGGGGTGCCCTTTTTCCCACCTATAAGAAAAGTGTATTTTCAGATTGGCATTTCTTAAAGGGGTATTCTGCAAACCAAACAACAACAAAACCAACACCTGCCACTGTTTTGACAAACAAATAAGGGTTGGAGATATGTCTTTTTTATTTTACTAGGCAAATCAGTCAAGAACAAATTCTTATTTACAATGACAGCCTAGGAACATTGGGCTAACTGCCTTGTTCAGGGGCAGAACGACATATTTTTACCTTGTCAGCTCGGAGATTTGATCAAGCAACCTTTTCGGTTACTGGCTCAACACTCTAACCACTACGCTACCTGCTGCCCCACTCTCAAGTTAACCACTAGGCTACCTGTAACCACTCTCAAATTCTCAGACAGAGCTATGGATGCTAGGACTGACCACCATGAGATCAAAATGACAGTTTTAACCATGCAATGACAGTTTAACCAAAGAAATTACGTTGCCACGAGCAGCACCGCAGATATTGCGATCAACGCGATGCAAGACTTCGTTCTCAGTCACACACAGTATATTCGCATGGATTCAAGCTGTTCGATTCAAGCTGCTACAACGTGGAAGCCACTGAACAAAACAGTGGATAAGTTTACCCTCGCGCTTCAACGCTCTTAGTTGTTGCGGAAATTGACCAACTACACTGTTTACGCTGAGCATTTAAGTCATAGCACTGAGTCTACCTTTAAAATAGCTGTCCAGTTTATCCAGATTTCAATTAAATGTGACCTATAATTACTTACAATATGAGTTAAATAGTTTTCCTTCCAGAGAAATTAAATTAAGTATGTTAAAAAAAAGCAGCTTTTCTGTGTTGGAATGGTGTGGGCATACCTCAACAACAGAATGGTGTGTGTAAATTCCTGTGTAGGGACGTCTCACTGACTAAAGACCAGGCCAATTCCAAATGCCTGGCAGTTGGCAGACGGTACCCAATACACATCAAGTCGCCTATCGGCATGCCAACGGTAGAGATGAAAAGACATGACGCAACCCAGCCACTCTTTTCCCCTTTTCCCAGTACATTCCGGATTACAAGATAACACTCCAGAGGGCCATTAAACGGCAGAACATCCACTTCAAACATTCTATCCAGGACAGGATAGCACAGTAACAGCATGTGCACACAAAGTAGCTCGCCCTGCGCTCAACGGACAGAATCCAGACCATTCATATGGAATCAGGAGAACATTCTTGGTAACAACAAAAACCTTGCTTTTGTTGAAAAACTATTAGGCTACAAAAGGATCTAGGTGGGAAGGCAAGAAGTGTACTAATGCATGTTATGATCATTGTGTGCTGTAGAAATGTTAAATGATTTTGTGTATTCACCCCGTTGTGAATAACTTCTCTGTATTTCAAGGAGAATATGTCATGATTTGTATCATTATATTGGGAATATTAAGCCCTGAACAATTCCCCACCTTTCCCAGTTGTGCAAAGGATATGCCCATCAATAATTGAACACTATTAAATTCACAATGGCAGGGTTCAACTCTGAGCTGATAGTCGGTGGGCCAGAACTTAAGGGCCAAATAATTTTGCTGGCATGCCAGATTTGGCCCACGGGCCGCCAGTTGGGGAACCATGCCCTAAGGGAAGGGACTCTCCTCCCTGGGACTGGGTATGCGAGACCTTTCCTTCCCTGCTGAGCGAGAACACAGAACGTTTCAGCCAGTCAGGCAAGGAGCCACAGCACCGAGCCCCGCCCTCACTCTCCATTCGAACAAAACTACAAAAGCGTGGCGCGAATAATAGCCACTGCCGACCGAAATCCTTCTGCTGCTCAGACATCAGCGTAGTTAGTAACTGGAAAGCACCCTTGCTTACCTTCAGATTATAATTGTGACACATAGGCCTGTTTTATCCCTACTCACTAAGAAAGTTTCTGTCAATTTAAATCATAGATGGTGCCCTGTTTATGGTGGGATATAGAAAACACATATTTTAAATTACACCATTAGTTACCCAATTAAATAGAGATTATCATAATGTTAGGCCACTCCTCTACACCAGTAATTAAACATATTCATGCAAGTAGACCACTGATTAACCAGCTCATCCTCTAGACCTTTGACCAGCTCATCCTCAGGAGTATGACATCATACTCTGAGGAAAAAGCAAGCATTTTGTAAATTATCTGTTTGAGATACAAATTTGAGGTGTTTGATTTTTTTGATTTTTATTTATATGCTTTGGCCACATACGAGTATAAGACGAGTCAACATTATTTAGGTGTAACTGTCTATTTTCACTGGACAGTTACTTTAAGTCGAATAATGTTGTTGTTTTTTATGATGGGAGGGTCGGGAGCACGTGACTGGCTTCAATATACTTTCATTAGTCACCTAAGTAAAGATGTTGCTTGAGTGCTGACCAACTTTTCAACATGTGCTCAAGCTGTAAATTCTGAAACTATTTTGAGGTCTTAGTTTACTGACAGACTAGCTCTGGTCCAGGGCTTTTGCTGTCCCACATTCCCAATCTCAACAGGCATGGTATTTGAACCAGCAACCCTGTGGGCAATGGTTCACCTCTTTAACCTTCAGGTTGTACAGTACATTTTTATGGTAGCCTACATATTACATTGCTGACTGAGTAAACGCAGACTGCCATTTCTTCTTTCTCCAATACTTTCCAAACATCACTCTGTGTGTCACCAAAAATGTCATACTTGTCGTTGAAGATGTCGTATGGTAGATAGAAGGACCAAGGCACAGCGGAAGTGTGGATACTCATATTTATTACTGCAAAAAACATGTAAGGTATCCACTTGAGAAAACAAAAAACAATAAACAAAACAATGGACGGTACTCACAATGTGACGGTGTGGCAGGCTCAACCAAACAAAGCAGTGCTCACAACAATTCCCCACAACCCCAAAGACAAACACACACACCTATATAGGACTTCCAATCAAAGGCAACTATACACACCTGCCTTCAATTGGAAGTCCCAATCATCCAACCAACATATACAAACACAAACCTGCCACGTCCTGACCCCAAAACTAAAACACTAGCTCCATCTGCTGGTCAGGACGTGACAGTACCCCCCCCTCAAGGTGCAGTCCCCGGAATGCACCTAAAAAGAAAAACACAAGAAAAACACAAGAAAATCCCCAATACCCCAACAAACAATAACCCCTAAACCATAAGGGAGGGAAGGGAGGGTGGCTGCCGTCACCGACGGCACTGTGCTACACCCTCCCTCCCCAACCCACCTATCCTGGAGGTGGCTCCGGTTCTGGCCGTTCCAGGCAGTCGGGCCACTTTGGCAGCTCGGGACAGTCTGGGCAGTCTGGCAACTCGGGACAGTCTGGGCAGTCTGGCAACTCGGGACAGTCTGGGCAGTCTGGCAACTCGGGACAGTCCGGCAACTCGGGACAGTCTGGGCAGTCCGGCAGTTCGGGGCAGTCTGGCCACTCCGGCAGTTCGGGGCAGTCTGGCCACTCCGGCAGTTCGGGGCAGTCTGGCCACTCCGGCAGTTCGGGGCAGTCTGGCCACTCCGGCAGTTCGGGGCAGTCTGGCCACTCCGGCAGTTCGGGGCAGTCTGGCCACTCCGGCAGTTCGGGGCAGTCTGGCCACTCCGGCAGTTCAGCGCAGTCTGACCTCTCTGGCGACTGTTGACTGGCGGGCAGCTCTGACGACTGTTGACTGGCGGGCAGCTCTGACGACTGTTGACTGGCGGGCAGCTCTGACGACTGTTGACTGGCGGGCAGCTCTGACGACTGTTGACTGGCGGGCAGCTCTGACGACTGTTGACTGGCGGGCAGCTCTGACGACTGTTGACTGGCGGGCAGCTCTGACGACTGTTGACTGGCGGGCAGCTCTGGTGACTGTTGACTGGCGGGCAGCTCTGGTGACTGTTGACTGGCGGGCAGCTCTGACGACTGTTGACTGGCGGGCAGCTCTGACGACTGTTGACTGGCGGGCAGCTCCGTCACACAGCCCTTGTGCCCCCCCCTAAAAAATTATTGGGGGTGCCTCTCGGTCTCCCAGTCCTTGCCAGCCTTCTTCCGCTGCTTGGTCCTGTGTTGGTGGGGAATTCTGTCACCAAAAATTTCATACTTGTCGTTGAAGATGTCGTATGGTAGATAGAAGGACCAAGGCGCAGCGGAAGTGTGGATACTCATATTTATTACTGCAAAAAACATGTAAGGTATCCACTTGAGAAAACAAAACAATGGACGGTACTCACAATGTGACGGTGTGGCAGGCTCAACCAAACAAAGCAGTGCTCACAACAATTCCCCACAACCCCAAAGACAAACACACACACCTATATAGGACTTCCAATCAAAGGCAACTATACACACCTGCCTTCAATTGGAAGTCCCAATCATCCAACCAACATATACAAACACAAACCTGCCACGTCCTGACCCCAAAACTAAAACACTAGCTCCATCTGCTGGTCAGGACGTGACACTGTGTTACTGTATGTTGGTGTTTTCAGAAGACACATTAGTTCTGGTTCGGTAGACTGTTTGCCTTTTTGGTATTTTGAACTTTTCTTCCAAATTCTCCTCAGACAACGCTGAAGTGAGAGCAGAACATGGACGTGGTTGTGCGCCATAACCGCAGAGGACACCAGGAGTTTGCTGTCCAGGCCGAGCACTTGAAACTGCCGGACCTAGGACTGAGACTGAAAGCTCAGGACATTCACAACAACTACCTCTTCAAAGACAACATCCCAGAATACCCAAGGCCAGAGTTCTGGGTTTCCCAGCTCAGACACGACACAGATGAATACGGGCTATTTGGCATAGCCGTCGAAAGCGAAGGGGGGTTCTGTGCTAGGGACCGAGAAGAGGGGCCAGAGGACCCAGAAGAGGGGCCAAAGGGTTTGGATCTGCTGTGGTGGAGCTTGTCTTTGGGAGCAGAGGAGATGGCCTCGGCTGAACAACGTCTGCTCCAGACCAGGTACCCTGACAGGACAGAGGAGCAGGCCAGGGAGCAGAAATCCTTCCTGCAGAGGTTCGCCACCTCACCTGCCTTCCTGGACACCTCTCGGCTGGGCTCCTACCGCTTCACCTTCCCCCTGGAGGAGCTGCTCAAGAGATACCAGGAACAGGTACTGAAGTCTTGTTGGTGTAACTGTTAAAATATCTGTAGAATAAACATACAGGACTGCTGGGTACATACCGAGACCATGTGAGAATTTGTGGTCAAATAATTTAAAGGAACAAGAGCATGTAATTTAATGATATTGAAGGTGTTTGTCTTTTTTTTAGCTATGCGTTGGACACGAGCCAATCCTGCGTGTGTATGAGACAGTCCTGTACAAACAGGAGGTGATGTACTCAGTGCTAGTCCACAGTCACTACAACAACGACCTCTTTGAGAAGTACCCTCTCCTCCAGGACAATGACGATGGAGTCTGTGCTTACAGAGATGGACAAATCATTTGGAGACCCGAGGCCATGTGTCAGACACACAGGTTAGAGTGGGCACAACTTTTACTGGGGATGGGGGGACATGACCCCCCCACATTCTGAAATTGCATGTTTGTTCCCCCCAGTTTTATTATTGCACTGTGATACAAAACGTGGCACCGGTGTGCTTTAGGACAATGTGGACGCCTTAGAGCGGTTATCCCCCCACTTCTAAAACCAAATTGCGCCCCTGGTATAATTCACAGATCAATGTAAACAATGTGCAGACTCAAAACATTTCCATTCAATGCTAAATATGTCAGTTACTTTAGATGTAACATAGCAATAATAGATTTAAAAAATCACTCAATTATAGCATGGGATGCTTTAATTACAATTGACTCAGACTTTTATTTCCTTTCCACAGCTTCAAATTGGTGCCAAAGCCCTACCAGAACCAGGATGTAGCCCACCTGATCCCTGATCCACAGAAACACCAGTTCTACCTTTGGGACAACATTGCTGTAGCGTTCCACATGGACGGTTCACAGGTTAGATTTCACATCAACTTTATTGATTGGATCAACAATATTTGTACTGGAAAATAACAGGGTGTAAAGGATTTAGTTTTAGCCCAACTCTAACACGCCTGATTCAATGAATCAACTAATTATCAAGACCTTTATTAGTGTAATCTGTGTGTAACTGGTGCCTGGAACAAAACCCTGCACACCCTGTATCTCTCCAGGACAGGTTTTAAGACAACTGCTTTGTGTGTATAACTTTTAAAGGTACAACAATGTTGCCAAAGCAGCAAGACTTTACAATCAGCAATCAAAAGTCTAGCTATCACTTAAGATGATGAAAAATTCTGTTCCTCTCAGATGTTGACCTTCGATAGGTACAATTTGAGACACCATCTGAGATTCTGTGAGCCAGGAACGCCACAACTTTCCCCCGACTGTGAGTTCACCACATACGAGGAGGCTAAAGACATGGTGGACTGCTATTGGCCTTACTACCACACCCCCCTGTTCTGATAAACTTACTACCACACTCCCCGTTCTGATAAACTTACTACCACACCCCCTGTTCTGATAAACTTACTACCACACCCCTTGTTCTAATAAACTTACTACCACACCCCCTGTTCTGATAAACTTACTACCACACCCCCTGTTCTGATAAACTTACTACCACACCCCCTGTTCTGATAAACTTACTACCACACCCCCGTTCTGATAAACTTACTACCACACCCCCTGTTCTGATGAACTTACTACCACACCCCCCTGTTCTGATAAACTTACTACCACACCCCTTGTTCTAATAAACTTACTACCACACCCCCTGTTCTAATACACTTACTACCACACCCCCTGTTCTGATAAAATTACTACCACACCCCCTGTTCTAATAAACTTACTACCAAACTCCCTGTTCTAATAAACTTACTACCACACCCCCCTGTTCTGATAAACTTACTACCACACCCCCTGTTCTGATAAAATTACTACCACACCCCCTGTTCTAATAAACTTACTACCACACCCCCGTTCTGATAAACTTACTACCACACCCCCCTGTTCTGATAAACTTACTACCACACCCCTTGTTCTAATAAACGTACTACCACACCCCCCTGTTCTAATAGACTTACTACCACACCCCCTGTTCTAATAAACTTACTACCACACCCCCTGTTCTAATAAACTTACTACCACACCCCTTGTTCTAATAAACTTACTACCACACCCCCTGTTCTAATAAACTTACTACCACACCCCCCTGTTCTGATAAAATTACTACCACACCCCCGTTCTGATAAAATTACTACCACACCCCCGTTCTGATAAACTTACTACCACACCCCCCTGTTCTAATAAACTTACTACCACACCCCCCTGTTCTGATTAACTTACTACCACCCCCCCTGTTCTGATAAACTTACTACCACACCCCTTGTTCTAATAAACTTACTACCACACCCCCCTGTTCTGATTAACTTACTACCACACCCCCTGTTCTGATAAACTTACTACCACACCCCCCTGTTCTGATAAACTTACTACCACACCCCCCTGTTCTAATACATTTACTACCACACCCCCCTGTTCTAATACATTTACTACCACACCCCCCTGTTCTGATAAACTTACTACCACACCCCCCTGTTCTAATACATTTACTACCACACCCCCCTGTTCTAATACATTTACTACCACACCCCCGTTATGATACATTTACTACCACACCCCTTGTTCTGATGAACTTACTACCACACCCCCGTTGTGATAAACTTACTACCACACCCCCGTTGTGATAAACTTACTACCACACCCCCCTGTTTTAATAAACTTACTACCACACCCCCTGTTCTAATAAACTTACTACCACTCCCCCTGTTCTAATACACTTACTACCACACTCCCCTGTTCTAATAAACTTATTACTAGAATGATGATGATCTACTAGGATGGCTATTTCTTGATTTGTTGTTTGAATTATTTTCATGATTGTGTATTTGGATTGTATTTGCGAGACATTCTACTGCACTGTTGGAGCTAGTAACACAATATTTTACATGCACCTGCCATAACACCTGCAAATCTGTGTACGTGACCAATAAACTTTGATTTGATGATGATTTTGAAGTCAAACGGAAAGGTAAAGTTAAAATTGTTATTCTTTCAACATGCTTCACTGGTTTAAACCCAGTAAGCTACATGTGTTTGTGTTTTTGTTAGTCAGCATTAGTACATTGTCAGGTTTGAGAACATATTGCTTTTGTTAGTCAGCAGTACTATATTGTTTGTCGGGATTGAGAAAATATTGCTTTTGTTATTTTTGTGCCTTTGCTCTACAAAGAGCTAAAAGGACTCAAGTATTTTTTGTTAAGTTAGAATTTTTAAGAAAATAAATCTTCTACATTGGGACTAAACTTTTTAGCCCAGTCTCTCAATTCAGCCTATGGCAATCCTTCATCACAATTCTCTTGACATGATCTGTAATGCTTTATTTAATATCAACAGACTGACATGACCACTGCTACTCCTGTCTCTAGTTTCAACCCTTTGTTAATCATGATGGGCGGCCCAGGACAGAATCGGCAAACATGGAATCGTATCCTCAGTTTGTTTGGCAATGTCTTTTACAGTAGTAGTACAGCAGAGAATTATTTTTGCAGGGTGATATTGTCAGTTTGTTGTCACATTTAGATTTTCTGCTGTATAGAGTGAGAAAAATGGTAACTCCCACCCTGTGCAGCATTGTGTAAAGTTTCAGATGCATGGAAAGATGACTGGGAATATGGCCGAATACAAACAGTGTAGTTATTCCCCCCGCAAGGCAATCAAACAAGTGAAACTTCAGTATAGGGACAATTCAACGGCTCAGACACAAGACCTATGTGGCAGGGACTACAGGAAATCACGGACTACAAAAAGAAAACCAACCACGTCACGAACACCAACGTCTTGCTTCCAGACAAACTAAACACGTTCTTTGCCCACTTTGAGGATAATACAGTGCCACCGACGCGGCCCGCCACCAAGGACTGTGCCCCCCCCCTTTCTCGGGCTGACGTGAGTAAGACATTTAAAACTGTTAACCCTTGCAAGGCTGCCAGCCCAGACTACAGTGGTTCCTTATGGGGGGTGATTCATGCCAGAATTAAGCCTTGTGAAGCTACTGATACCTCTCACCAAGTCACCTAACGTCTTCCTAGCGTCATAAAATAACGGCATGAATTAACATGGACTGTCAATGGAGTCAAGTTTGTTTCTAAGGCATCAAGCTGCCGACGCGTTCACGTCATGTGACATGTACACATCATGTAGACGTAGTGTTCACGTCACGTAACATGCCACTGACACGTCACGTGTCAGTTTGTATTTAAGTATATTATGAATGATCTTACCATGAAATCCTTAAAAATGCCTACATGTGTTACGCGTTACGTGTTAGTTTAAGTGTCTGTTTAGTTCATCAATTTCATTTGTTTATTTAGCTAAAATAGGCCTATCTCCTCAATACAAAAATTATTAGGCTAGTTGATTTCGCAGGCACCATTACTGTGTAGATATGCCTATTTCTTCCATCAGCAGAAAATCAAGGGCTTCTTGGTAGCCTAGTGGTTAGAGAATTGGGCAAGTAACTGAAAGGTTGCTAAATCAAATCCCAACGCTGGTTCTCTGGGTGACTGAATACGTGTATTTTGATTAAGGCAGCCTCACGCAATGCTCTGATTCAGAGGGGTTGGGTTAAATGCGGGAGACACATTTCAATTGTTGAGGTAGCCTAGGTCTCTAGTGGTGAATTCAAAATAACTCAGAAGTCAGCAATCTCTGACTTCTGACTTCAGTGCGTTCAAGACAACCTGGAACTCTGAAAAAACGAGGTCAGACTGGGATTTTTGTTTTGTTTTGAACAGTTGTCCAACTCGGAATCTCTGACCTGAAAATCAATGATGTCATGATTTGACCTCGTTTCCCCCCCACTTCCCAGTTTACCGGATTAACAGACACAACCATGCAACCCTTCATCTATACATTTCTGTGGAGATGTTTTATGGTTTAAAGCAGGGTTCAAATTGAGGGGGTATGTGAGGATATAGGCCTTGTTATAGATACGTGCAAAAAGCATATGCTACCACTTGTTTGCTTAGCTTTATGAAAAACAACAGTCCAGATTATATAAAGCGAACAAGGCTATAACAATGATTAACTCCACAATTATTTCAGCATAGTCTACTAGCCTATCAAAGTTCTTGCGCAGCCTAAACATCACAGGAAAATGTGGTTGGTTTATTAAATGCTTTGCAATGTAGAGCTATGCCTAATGCAAAATACCAAAAAGTTAGAATTGGTGTGGGTCTATGCATCGACCAAACAGTTTAACAAATTAAAACATGTATTATTCAGGAGATTCCATTGAATCAGGCTATTCATTTCAGTGCAGTTGCGTTCTTACTCATATTCTTACACTAAACGGAACCGAAAACACCCCAGCCTGTTTTGATCACAGATCATGATGAATATTTAAGCTGTTTGTCATTGATTTAGCCCACAATTGCATACAGATTTGATACACGTGAAGACCTATATTTAATCTGGAATTGACAAACAAAAGCCTGAATAGGATCCTGATTTGCCCCCACATCATATTTATTACCAATTAGGCTAAATGTATTCCTAATAATTTGCATAGGCTAACCATTCCGATTAATGTTATTTATCATCTTCTGCTTTTTATGAATAAACAGGCATCAGTGTAAACATAATATCATTTCAATGCCCCCACACACACATTAATGTTACTTACCTTACAGATCACAAAGTGAGCTAATTTCCACTCCATTCATATGCAAATACCTTTGATTCATACACTGGCTTGTCTGGCTGTCATGTTTTAATTTTAAACAGGCATTCCCTTATCTACACTGAAATAATTTTAGTCCTCAATTATGATTTAAAAAACATTATAGGTCATTACTGGTTGAGTATATGTCTATTGTATGTCTTATGATACAATTAATAATGTTGAATTAACAAATACCATCAAGGGATACGTTAGAATTTACAATAACGAACACCTTATGAAACAGCTGTGAAAACCAATCTAGCAATATTATAGACTTAAATACATAACCACTGATATTTTTTTGGTACATGTGTGTCAATTTACATTCAGATTCTTTGTACACTCACATGGCAATCATAGACTAAAATACAGAATTCTGGTGTGTGGAATAGAGAGGAGGTGGGTATTGTGTGGATGGGAGGTTCTGCCTGTTTTTCAACAGGTAGTGGACTCGAAGAGGGAAACTGCAAAGTCCAGGAACTGCTCCCCTCTTTGTTCTGAGTATTTGCAGTGATCATTTTTAGCTAATCTGTGCAGCTCACATTATGTGCCCAGTATGATAGTTTTCTTGCTCTTTCTTAGCAGAGAATGACAACATGACAATAACAGTAGCTGATGTAATGAAAAGTTGGAGGGTGGTTGGTAATGGAGGACATCAGATGGATCCATGTCTGGGTGTTAGGCAGAACTCCTAGGTCCTGGAGAACAGGAGCAGAGTAAAGGGAACAGGGTAGGAGACAGACGTAAACAAGCAAACACACAGGTTAAATGATTATCAGGTATGTAAAAATAATTATTTAATTTAAATGTTTGATTAGACATGCAATAATGTTAATGGCAGACAGAAAAGAAAGGATACCTGTCTAATTTTTTACATCAGTGGGGTTGGTAAAGGATGGTCCCTGGAAAATATAGAGAGATGAGTTGTGAGAGAAACTCCAGGGTGGTGTCATGACAACTGGAGTCATACACCTTAACAGTACCAACCTGGAAGTGGCGGTTACTTAATGTGACCAAGTGGTTAGCCTTGAGATTGACTACTTGGAAAAAATGTTGGTACTGCTGACAGCATGGTAATGCCGCCCACCACGAGACAGCAAATGCAAATAGTTTTCATCTAAGATTTTTATATTTCACCTTAACAGATGTTGACCCCAGCTAGGAGCAAAAGAGCACCAAGCTTTCCCCGGTCTCACCTTCCTTTAATCCCTCTTCCAAGCCAAGTCATTCACCCAGATGGCGAAGCAGGTGGCTCTCCTTCTCATGCGCCCTGTCCATGTTCAGTCTCACCTTGATTGATAGAAATAAATGCAATTATATTTCATATTATTACAAATACATTGCTTATATATCTCTTGGAAGGCCAGAAAATAAATTAACAGAGGACAATAATTTTTACCTGGTCAAAAACCTCCACATCCTTCTCAGTCCGTGCCTGAAGGTGATCTTCGAAGGCGTTCTGATCTGGTTCGACAACTTCCACCACATCAGGTGGAGTATTAGTGACCTCAAAGTACGTTATACAAAGTCAGCAAAAGAAAAACACTAAGTCAATAAACGAATGTATACTACAGTATATGCAATAATGTCATATACAATTGCATTGTTTACGTCAGTTAGCTGCTGTGGCTCCCCTCCATATAGCAGACGATATAGTGAATACTCTGGAGGCCTGGACACTGCTGTGTTGTGTGCAAAGATAATTACCTTCAGATTGTCCTTCCACCATTCCTGGTACCCGTCAAGGGACTTGCCCATGGCAGTCCCGTTGGTCCGTTCATTCAAACATGGAGTCACCATACATCTAAACATTCACATTATATATAACTCACTGTCCTATCAGTGTCAATTTAGAAAAAAAAACTCTAAATTACTGGATGTCTATGCGAAACAATGCTACAACCATTACATTAAGCTGACATTGACTAAAAGCAACTAGGCTAGAGCTAACTACTATAGCGCTTAGCCAAGCTAAATTTGGTAGCATCAAGCTAGCGAACTGTTAAACGCTATTTTCGTACAAATATTTACACTAACACATTTTATCGTGACTTCACATATTTACATATATTACCTAAAGTAAACTGAGCCTTTGTTCATTGAAAATAAAATTGTTCTCGTTCATGTAGCAACCTAGCCTAACTCCATTAACTTACTGTTACGGCCCCTCCTCTGCAGTGCAGGGGCGGTTACTCCTGCAGGCAGAGGAGGGTCGTTAGTGATTGGAGCCACCTGGGCTCAGGGTATTTAAACTGCTTCACTAACCACTCTTCTCTCTCGCTCCCTGCTCCTCCAAGTATGATCCTGTTTTGTTTGTTCCTTTGTAGTTTTACGTAGTTTCCTCTCAGTCATATTCACACACACAGATTCATGCATCCCTGCCCTTTACATTCACCCTACATTATGACATTTCCACACCTCATTCCTTTTTCTTTGTTTAAAGTTAATCGTTTTTGGTTTATAATAAAGAACCTTTTTGATTGGCCTATACCTGGTGTTTGTGTCCCCTCATTTTTGCCACAGGCTATGAGCCGGCCTGTGACATTACTTACAATGGGGAAAATACCAACCAATTTTTCACTCAGCTAAAATTGCCTTCAAACATCACCAAACTCATGGACCATGTAATTAACCACGTTAGCTCAATATTTTGAGTCATATTGCATTTTTGCACATTACATACTTGAAATAATAGGGTAAAATGATGAGACAGAGAAACGTTCGTTTTCAGAACTAGTCATTCTCCATAATGAAGAAGAAATGTTAAATATCTCACTAACTCACTTCATTGACGTCACAGCTCCCCTAGCGGCAGTAATTATATACATACATTAAATGCAAATACCTGGGAGGCAAAATAAACAAAACAAAACATCAAAAATATGACCATACATATGTGTGTCACATACACATGACATATGCTTGAGTACCACCTTGACATCTCTGATCTGCTTGCCTCTATAAATTAGCACTAGAACATTGGTAGCCAGAATTAGCTATTTCAAATCAAACTTTGTCACATGCGCAGAATACAACAAGTGTAGACCTTACCGTGAAATGCTTACTTACAAGCCCTTAACCAACAGAACAGTTCAAGAACAGTTTAAGAAAATATTTAGCAAATAAAGTAAAAAATAAAATGTAAAATAATAAAAAGTAACACAATAACATAACAATAACGAGGCTATATACAGGGGGACCCGGTACTGAGTCAGTGTGCGGGGGGTACAGGTTGAGGTAATTTGTACATGTAGGTAGGGGTGAAGGGACAATGCAAAGATAATTAACAACGAGTAGCAGCATTGTACAAAACACATGGAGGGGAGTCATGATGTGCAAGTTAGACATCTTTTGTTCGCATGTTTTTTAAATATTTTATTGAACCTTTATTGAACTAGGTAAGTCAGTTAAAAACAAATTCTTATTTTTCAATGACGACCTACCCCGGCCAAACTCTAACCCGGATGACGCTGGGCCAATTGTGTGCTGCCCTATGGACTCCCAATCACAGCTGGTTGTGATACAGCCTGGAAACAAGGGGTCAGTAGTGATGCCCCTTACACTGAGATACAGTGCCTTAGACCACTGCGCCACTCAGGAGTCCCAAGCATGTATTTTTTTGTTGGTCCTGTCAATGTTGAGTGATCACACATGCCTCAGCACACATAGGTTACTTTGCCTGCTTGCAAATGTGTGCTAAAAGTGGGGATGTTTCATAGTATTTCTGATTAACTCACCACCACCAATTCATTTTATTTTTCATAGATATCCACGGAAGCACGACTGCAATATAGGCCAACACTCAGATAAAAAGGTGCTGTCTGCAAACTAACAGGATTCTTCCGCTGTCCCTATAGGAGAACCCTTTTCTGACAGCCAAAGAACCCTGTTGAACCCCTTTCTCCAAGAGTGTACTCAACAAGTTTAGCCTGTTAAGTTCACACCATTTGATTCTGTCCTCAAACATCTGCCTGGTATTCAAGATAACATGCATAATAGCACCACCACCTTTGAAGGTTTTCGTCAACCTCTGCTCAGACTTAAATAGCAGTGTTCCAAGAACCTCCACCAGGGGTGACTGCAGTATCCTCAAACGGACAAAAAGGAGACACAAGAGGCACCCCACACTTATTTTAGATCTCAAGGGGTCTTTTTTTCATACTGTATGCTCTCACTCTCTCACTCTCATCACTATCTCCTTTGCCATCTTATCAAGTCTTTACTTAGAACTCCATCCATACACACCACACACGCACGCACGCATCCAGCTGAGGCCTTGGATGGATCATGAAACACTGAGTTGGGCACAGGGGTATATGTACAGTCATTTTTAGTGTGGTGGCAAAGTAGTTGAACAAAGACGATGTGGTTACTTGTGGAGGGAGAACAGTGAGTGTGGTGGGTTGAACACCTGCAGTGAAGCTGATTGATGCTCTGGCTCATCACATCTTGACTAAAAGAAAGAGATTTAGAAATTAGTTCGACATTGCCTTAGTTCAACAGCTGAAAGACGTCATTAACATACTCCGAGAGACTGCAATATATTTAGTATTCACTGAATGAAGTAGCCTACCCATCCCCATTTACAATTTTATTCATAAATGAAATAAATGATAATATAGCACATTAAATTACATTATTATTGTAGACTATAGACTACTCCTGTATCTACCTTGTACAATAACGTAATCATTGAATGAAATAGCGTACCCATCCACATTTACAATTGAATTGATCAATTAGATAAATAATACTAGCACATAAAGTTACATTGTTGTAGAATAGGCTACTACTGTATCCACACTATATTAGGATACCGTTGTGATTGTCAGGCATGATTTTAGGTCTTTGATCGAAGTTGCATGTTGTACCTTGTTTCCCTTCTTCAGCGAAAAGTAGTTATTTAATTATTCCATTAGCTTCTCTAGGGTAGGGGGCAGTATTTTGACGTCCGGATGAAAGGCGTGCCCATAGTAAACTGCCTGCTACTCAGGCTCAGAAGGTAAGATATGCATATTATAGCAAACATGCTGAAGTTTCTAAAACTGTTTGAATGATGTCTGTGAGTACAACAGAACAAAAGCCTGAGAAAAATTCAACCAGGAAGTGTGGAAATCTGAGGATTGTAGTTTTTCAAGTGATTGCCTATACAGTATACAGTGACTTAGGGTTCATTTTGCACTTCCTAAGGCTTCCACTAGATGTCAACAGTCTTTATTACGTTGTTTCATGCTTCTACTGTGACTGGGGAGAGAATAAGAGCTGTGTCACGTCCTGGCCAGTAAAAGGGGTTATTTGTTATTGTAGTTTGGTCAGGGCTTGGCAGGGGGTGTTTTCTGTATGTTTTGGGGTTATGTTCTATGTTCTTCTATTTCTATGTTTATTCTAGGGTATCTATTTCTATGTTGGATTTGTTTGGGGTTGGTCTCTAATTGGAGGCAGCTGGATCTCGTTGCCTCTGATTAGAGACCAAATTTAAGTTTTTTTTTTTTTTCATTGTGTTTGTGGGTGGTTATTTTCTGTTTAGTTCATGTTAACCTGACAGAACTGCTGGCTGTCATTTTCTTGTTTTGTGTATTGTTCTCAGTTTAATAAATACAAGATGAGCACTAACCACGCTGCGCCTTGGTCTACTCCCTTCAACAGCCATTACAAGCTGACTCAACAAGTGGACTGCCTGAGGCCAATGAGTTGCTTACTGTGCAGACACGCAGGTGCGCCGTTCCTTCTTTTTCCTCTGTAATGAATACGCTATTATCCGGTTGGAATATTATCGAAGATTTATGATAAAAAGACCCTAAGGGTTGATTGTAAACATCGTTTGACATGTTTCTACGAACGGTAATGGAACTTTTTGACTTTTTGTCTAGGGTTTTGCGCTCGCGCATTGTGGCTTTGGAATTGTGATCTGAACGCACAAACAAAACGGAGGTATTTGGACATAAGTATGGAGTTTATCGAACAAAACAAACATTTCTTGTGGGAGTCCTGGGAGTGCATTCCGACGAAGATCAGCAAAGGTAAGTGAAGATTTATAATACTATTTCTGAGTTTTGTTGACTCCAGAACATGGCGGGTAACTGTATAGCTTGCTTTGATGGCTGAGCTCTGTACTCAGAATATTGATGTCACGTCCTGACCAGTAAAAGGGTCATTTTGCCTTAGTAGTATGGTCAGTGTGTTAGTATACCTGACAGAAGTGTTTGGCTGTCGTTTGTTTTTCTTTGAAGTGCTTTCATTCAAAATAAAAGATGAGCACTCAACACGCTGCGCCTTGGTCTATTCACTACGACGCCTGTGACAATTGAACAATGTGCTTTTGCCGTAAAGCTATTTTGAAATCTGACACAGCGGTTGCATTAAGGAGAAGTGTATCTATAATTCTTTCAATAACTGTTGTAATTTTGATCAAGGTTTATGATGAGTATTTCTGTAAATTGATGTGCTCATTCACCGGTGGTTTTGGAGGCAAAACATTTTCTGAACATCACGCACCAATGTAAAATGGGTTTTTTGGATATAAATATGAACTTTATCGAACAAAACATACATGTATTGTGTAACATTGTGTCCTGGGAGTGTCATCTGATGAAGATCGTCAAAGGTTAGTGATTCATTTTAGCTGTATTTCTGGTTTTTGTGACGCCTCTCCTTGCTTTGAAAATTGCTGTGTGGTTTTTCTTGTCTCAGCGCTGTCATAACATAATCTAATGTTATGCTTTTGCCGTAAAGCCTTTTTGAAATCGGACAATGTGGTTGGATTAACAAGAAGTGTATCTTTAAAATGGGATATAATAGTTGTATGTTTTAGAAATTTGAATTATGAGATTTTTGTTTTGAATTTGGCGCCCTGCTATTTCACTGGCTGTTGAATAGTGTGTCCCGCGGGTGGGACGCTAGTGTCCCACATACCCCAGAGAGGTTAAATAGATAATACTAGCACATCAAATTACGTTATTGTACACTAGCCTACTCCGCTATCGACGCAGTAAATAATATTTCCTACGTGCTTTCGACAACACGTTATCAACAAAAAAAGATTATTTTCAAATAAACCACATTTGCCTTAACAGAGTAGACCTAAATATTTCCTAACGAAATCACAACATAAATATAGCCTACTTACTCCTCAATTGGATCAAGGACATCTTGGTAATTATTTTAATCGTCTCTAATAAGGAAACTATCTGTGGCAAAATAAGGAAACTATCTGGGGCAGACTCAAAAATCGCTTCTGCCACTTGAAAAAAGAAATAAATGAATGTCTGTGTTATCGCCTAGCTCTCAAATACCGTGCCAGTCTCTCTCTCTATGAACGGTCACTGTTATCAGGATTCCTTGGAAGGTCCTTACCCTGAACCCTAAACTAACACTAAACTTAACAATTTTATACATTTATACTTGATAGAGATAGGGACATCCCAAGGATCCCGAATAGCACAGACCCTCTGGGAAAACATATGAACTCCTCAGTAAATAATATTGCCTACTTGCTTTCGACAATATGTTATCAACAAAAAATTATCATTTCCAAATAAACAAAATTTGCCTTAACATAGTAGGCCTAAATATTTCCTAACGATATCACAACTTAAATATAGCCTTCTTACTCCTCAATTGGATCAAGTAGATGTTGGTAATTATTTTCGTTGTCTCTAATGAAACTATCTGTGGCAGACTTGAAAATCGCTTCTGCCGCTTGTTAAAAACAAAAAACAAATAGCACCTATGAACTCCTCTTAAAGTCGTGGACACAACTCTTATTGGTTGTCTGATGTGGAACTGGTAACAACAGTCTGTGATTGGCTAACAACATTTAGATCTGTAAACAGCGAGATAAGATGACATACCATGCCATAAGGTGTTGAGGGAAAAACAGATTATCTATAGATAGGGCATGATTTTTTTTATGCCATTAGCGATAACAGGAAATACACAAGCCATAAACTACACTATAGTTCAAGGTGGCTACGTCGGAATGTCTGCTTGCACGGGAAAAATGGTACGTTTCTAACATTTATGGTTAATATTGAATAAATATCAATATAAACTATGCACATTATGACTTTTATTAACACGCAATGCAGGCGTCACGCAGACGTCACGCAGACGTTAGTAAGGCGTTGGTATCATGTCATGTAAGTCAGACACGTAACGCAGGAGTCACGCAGACGTTAGTAAGGTGTTGGTATCATGTCATGTCAGGTGGTATGTTTGCCTAGGCTTATATATGTCCCTTATCACCCCCCATAGTTCCTCCTTTAAAAGTTGCGAGCTTACACCGCGGGACTTAGAGGTACCCAGCGTCACGGCTTCATTGCTCCAGACCGCCACAAGGGGGAGTTAGCTCACTCATTATGCATTTGGGTCCCAAGGTTTTTATATGGCCAATCATATTGAGTGGTTCCAATGACAAATTTGACGCGAGCCACCTGTCCCTGGTGACTTTCTTCAGCAAAAATGTCTGACAAAACATTACGGTGGAAGCAAATGTAAGTAATTATAACATCATAACAAGTTAAGCTAAAAATTTACAATTGAGAGATATATGTTAGTTAATGTAGGGACAAACGATTGTGCATATTTTTTGTCATAAGGTTAATTTACGAATATCCCTATTTAGCAAGTTAGCTGACTAGCTAACATTATCCAGCTAGCTAGCTGGTGTTATGACATGAGTATGACATTGTAGCAAACTATTTACTTGCTTACTGTGTAGTGGAGGATAAAAATAACTGCCTATGGATATGTAGCTAGCTACAGTATGTAGCCGATCTGTGTATGGACCCTAAAACGTTAGGTTCTAAACTAATATTCATACCAATCTATGAACCTCAGCTGTCATAGTTGTTGTATCAACTTCAAGTCTGAATGGCATTAATGAAGCCTATGGATAGAGTAGAATATAATATCTTTATTGTGCCAAGGATGCAAGTCCTATATACATGTACTGTTGTCATTACCACGCATGAGATCCCCAAATTGTAGCCTGTACATTGAATATATTTATTGATCACGTACTCTTCCTTGGCAATAAAGGTGCGGTTCAGGTATGAATATCTGTGAGACATTCTCTTTCAGTCATATCCAATACCAGGTATATCAAACTCCATTCTTTGAATGATGCTGTGTCTGCATGTATGTATTACAATTACTCACTTCAACAGTGTTTACCACTCCTGCTCCTGGGACATCAATAATTACACATTGTAACTATGGAATAGACTAGAAACATGATTTAAGTGAAGGCTGATTTGTAATTCATATATACAGAAAACAAACTATGCATATCTAACTCCCTTCATCTGCATTCATCTGAGGACACAGGATAGTATTTCAATGAGATACTTAATTTCAACCAGTGGAGAATGTGAAACGCTTTATTGAAAGAAGTTCATTATCCAGGTGTTATAAATACATGCATTATAATTATGATAATTGAAGTATTATATTATGAATACAAGTTCAATCTGTACTTCAATGCACATATGGTGTGCATTATAAAATGTGGAAGAAAGACGAGGTGGGAAGAGAGGTGTAGAAGACACAAAGGGAAAAAGGTAAGAACAGAGGCAGACAGCATATGATTAACTTCTCAGGGCTATGTGAGACGCTACCGTCCCACCTGCGGGACACACTATTCAACAGCCAGTGAAATAGCATGGCGCGAAATACAATACTCAAACAATCAACTATTTTACACCATTTTAAAGATAAGACTCTCGTTAACCTGTCTGGGATAGGGGGCAGTATTTTCACGGCCGGATAAAAAACGTACCCGATTTAAACTGGTTACTACTCTTGAATGAATACAGCATTGTTGGAATATTATCGCTTTTTTACGAGAAAAATAGCATAGAAGCATTTTTAAGTACAGTAATGGAACATTTTGACATTTTTTGTCTGAAAATGCGCTCGCGCGTTACCCTTTGGTTAGTGATCTGAACGCACGAGCAAAACGGGGATATTTGGACATAACTATGGATTATTTGGAACAAAAACAACATTTGTTGTGGAAGTAGCAGTCCTGGGAGTGCATTCTGATGAAGAACAGCAAAGGTAATACCATTTTTCTAATAGTAATTCTGTGTTTAGTGAGCCCCAAAGTTGGCGGGTGTCTGAATAGCTAGCCTGTGATGGCTGAGCTATGTACTCAGAATATTGCAAAATGTGCTTTCGCCGAAAAGCTATTTTAAAATCTGACATAGCGATTGCATAAAGGAGTTCTGTATCTATAATTCTTAAAAATAATTGTTATGTATTTTGTCAACGTTTATGATGAGTAATTTAGTAAATTCACCGGAAGTTTTGGGTGGGAATGCTAGTTCTGAACATCACATGCTAATGTAAAAAGCTGTTTTTTGATATAAATATGAACTTGATTGAACAAAACATGCATGTATTGTATAACATAATGTCCTAGGAGTGTCATCTGATGAAAATCGTCAAAGGTTAGTGCTGCATTTAGCTGTGTTTTGAGTTTTTGTGACATATATGCTTGCTTTGAAAATGGCTGTGTGATTATTTTTGTCTGTGTACTCTCCTAACATAATCTAATGTTTTGCTTTCGCTGTAAAGCCTTTTTAAAATCGGACAATGTGGTTAGATTAACGAGAGTCTTATCTTTCAAACGGTGTAAAATAGTCGTACGGTTGAAAAATTGAAATTATTGCATTTTTGAGGTATTTGTATTTCGCACCACGTTCTTCCATTGGATATTTGGCGAGGTGTTCCGCTAGCGAAATGTCTAGATGCAAGAGGTTAATCTAACCACATTGTCCGATTTCAAAAATGCTTTACGGCGAAAGCATAAAATTAGATTAGGACATAAACTTCACAAGAAAAACCACACAGACATTTTCCAAGAAAGGACATGCATCACAAAAACCAAAAGTACAGCTAAAATATTCACTAACCTTTGAACTTCATCAGATGGCACTCATAGGTTTTCATGTTATACAATACATGTATGTTTTGCTCGATAAAGTTCATATTTATATCCAAAAACAGCCTTTTACATTGGCGCGTGATGTTCAGAAAATGTATCACAACCAAAACTTCTGGTGAATATCCACATCAATTTACAAAAATACTCATCATAAACGTTGATAAAATGTACAACAGTTATTGAAAGAATTATAGATACACTACTCCTTGACGCAACCGCTCTGTCAGATTTCCAAATAACTTTACGGAGAAAGCACATTGTTCAATATTCTGAGTACATAGCTCAGCCATCGAAGCAAGCTATACAGCTACCCGCCAAGTTCTGGCATCAACAAAACTCTGAATTAGTATTATAAATATTCTCTTACCTTTGCTGATCTTCGTCAGAATGCACTCCCAGGACTGCTACTTCCACAATAAATTTTCTTTTTGTTCGAAATAATTCATATTTATGTCCAAATACCTCTGTTTTGTTCATGCGTTCAGATCACTATCCAAAGGCATAATGCGCGAGCGCAGTACCAGAGACAAAGTCAAATAGTTCCATTACCGTTCGTAGAAACATGTCAAACGTTGTTTACAATATTCCGACCGGACAATAGCGTATTCATGCAAGAAGAAAAAGGAGGGGCGCGCTGGCGGGCTCGCACATCATCAAGCCCTTTGTCCTCAGGCAGTCCACTCATTGACTGAGTTACTATTCTCTGCCCAGTAACAGGAGAATGATGGAAAAACTTTCTGAAGGCTGTTGACAGCCAATGGAAGACTTAGGAAGTGCAATGTGACCCCACAGACACTGTAGTTTCGATAGGGATTCAAAAGAAGAACTACAATTCTCAGATTTCCACACTTCCTGGTTGGATTTTTCTCAGGTTTTTGCCTGCCATATGAGTTCTGTTATACTCACAGACATCATTCAAACAGTTTTAGAAACTTCAGAGTGTTTTCTACTAATAATATGCAAATATTTGACTCTGGGCCCGAGTATTAGGCAGTTTACTCTGGGCACGCTTTTCATCCGAAAATGAAAATACTGCCCCCTAGACCCTAAAAGGTTAATGAATTACAGAGCTACCCTAATATTCTCTCAGTTCATCACAATTACAGTGTGTCTAGCGGTGTCTCCTAACCAGCCTTGGGCCCCCAGTTGACTCAAAGTTTATCTTAAGAGTTGGTGAGGTGGCGATGACGGGACTGGCTTCCTCTCTCACATCAAAATATACCTGCAGACGAGAGACAGATAGAGAGAATGAATGATTAAGCCATGTTTTTTTTATTCTAACACGGTCAGTCATCATAATCATCAGGAGGTGAAATGCAAAACTGACCTTGGATCATTCATTCTGGGACTACTACATCTCTATCTGTATTTCAATGTAAAGCATCTCTTTAATAATACTTCTTGTTGACCCGACCAAGTGACCTCTCAGCTATGATCATGCTGTGCCCTCTGTGTCAGCCAGTTCAGATGCGGGAGGGTTTCACCAACACAGCTGATATAACCTAGAGGATTTAGGGAGAAGAGGTAGAGGGATGAAGTGAAGGAGAGAGACTGTTATTGTGTGTGTGGTCTCACCTGGTGTCCACACTAAGTGGCTACAGAGTACTTTAAGCTGAAAAACAGACACATGAGGACAAACAATAGAAGATAGTCATTATTAGACATAAATACCACTTGAAGCTTGATGATGACTTGATCATTTGAATCAGCTGTGTAGTGCTAAGGCAAAAACAAAAATGTGCACAGGTGTTTGGAGCATTCCGATATGCCACAGCTGGTGAGGTGTCAGGTTCGCCTCTACTTAAAGGGTGATTATTCCAACTCTCTGTGAAATGCTGCAGATCTGCCCGCAGACGAGGTAGGAACACATATCACACGCAGAAGAGGTGGATAGAATTCGACAGGTCAAGTTATCCTTCTTCCTCCAAACTGTGCATGTGAGACAGGTTCCATGTACAACAAGACAGGCAGAGAGGAAGAGAGAAAAAATAACACAGAAAAGTTAAATTACCTCTGGTTATGGACACTTTTGCCAGCAATAAAGCTTCCACAGCCTACTCCTCGGACAGTGAACATCTGGCAATATCTACATTTTCGACCCCTTGATCAGCTCGCACTCTGACAGTAAAGGAAATAGCTTATTTTATGTAGATATGAAAACAATAACTGAGATTTGACTGTTCAATCTAAAGCAGCAGATGTCATTTTCAGGATACGTCAATACAGCACAGAAAGCTTAACACCAGACTGGTATTGTGGTTGTTCATTAGGTGATGTGAAATATGCAATATGTATACAAAATAAAATACAGTTGAAGTCGGAAGTTTACATACACCTTTAGTTTACATACGCCAAATACATTTAAACTCAATTTTTCACAATTCCTGGACTGTGCTGAGATGCCATCATCAAGGTAAGCAGCACTGGGCGTTCTTCCATCCAACTTTTACATAGCTACTAGTTAGCTCCTGTCGGTTCATAACATTCCACTATATTAAATACATTCATACTGTACAATGATAAATCATGCAATTATTTTTCTCAAGCTAACCAAAAGCATTTGAATTAATCGAACTTTCTTTCATGGCAACTCATAAACAAGCCATGTCCTATTTGTTTCATTGTCGATATAAAACCATATTTCATGACAGTGTAACGGTTAGATTTTTATACAGAAGGATGAAAGAACACAATATGTCTGTCAGGGAATGCTATTCTGATATGTAAGATGAAGAGTTAGACCAGAAAGTCAGCGCCATGAAAGCAAGGATGACCCATGTGGGCATTAGAATGGTCAATGGCATCTCAGCACATTCCTTCTTCGTAGGTGTCCAATATGACTTCCTTTCTGAAGAAAAAAAGTTGCTTTAACAACAATTATTTTTTATTGAAAATAAAAAAGATTTGCTCTTGACAAAAAGTTGAATGTCACAGTCAAGACCCCAGTGAGATATGAACTCAAGACAAATGGTTTACAAGACTAGTGCTGTGAACACTGAGCTATGTGCACATTTTTCAGAACTCTCTTTTAGTAGTCTCCTTTTCTCCTTTTCCTCCGGGTGTTCGCCTGCTATATCAATTCTGTTATGCCATACCACTTCAACTTCTAGCTTATACATACTATATACATATTACGGACACAGTATATTTTACATTGGTCATATTTTTTTATTTATTTTACGTCCCGCCCTTCAGCTACCCTCAACCACTCCCACCAATCCCTGAAAACCATCCCATTCTATAATGGTACAATTATCATAGTTCAGTTGTATTCCAGAGAGGTTACAGAAATGATCTAGATTGTCTATGAGGCTGTGCAGGGATCCAAATGGTGGATTTAAAAGAAAGCATGAGTCCTCAGCGTACAATGACACCTTTGTTTTTAAGCCCTGGATTTCTATCCCCTTGATATTATTGTGGGATCTGATTTGAATAGCTAACATTTCGATGGCCATAATATATAGATATGTCAATAGTGGACAACCTTGTTTCACTCCTCTTGACAGTAATACCCTCTTCCGACAACATCCGGTGAAATTGGAGAGCGCCAAATTCAAATGACAAAATCACAATATTAAACATTCATGAACATACAAGTGTCTTATATCATTTAAAAGCTTAACTTCTTGTTAATCCAACTGCGTTGTCAGATTTCAAAAAGGCTTTACGGCGAAAGCATACCATGTGATTATCTGAGGACAGCTCCCCACATCCAAATCTTTTTTTCAACCAATACATGCTTCACAAAATCACAAATAGCGATTCAATAAATCACTCACCTTTGAAGATCTTCCTCTGCTTGCAATCGCAAGGGTCCCAGCTATGCAACGAATATTCAGTTTGTTCGATAAAGTCCTTCTTTATGTCCAAAAAAGTCAGTTGAGTTGGCGCCATTGATTTCAGTAATCCACTCCTTCAACATGCATACAAAGGAATCCAAAATGCTACCGGTAAACTTCGTCCAAACAAGTCAAACAATGTTTCTATTCAATCCGCAGGTACCCTAACATGTAAATAAACGATAATATTTCAGCCGGAAAGAACGGTGTTCAATAGGAAAGGAAAATAACAAAGAGCACGCCCTCATTCACGCGCACCAAAAGCCTACTTTCCTGTTGAGCTCCCTTGGAAAAAACGACTATTACTTGTTCGTTTTTCAAGAAACAAGCCTGAAACTCTGTAGAAAAACTAAGACTGTTGACATCTAGTGGAATCCATAGGTACTGCAATCTGGGAGGAATTTTTATATGTAGGCCCATAGACTTGCATTGGAAAGGCCTGTTACTTCCAAAAACAAAGGATTTCTGGGTGGATTTTCCTCTGGGTTTTTCGCCTGCCATATCAATTCTGTTATACTCACAGACATTATTTTAACAGTTTAGAAACTTCAAAGTGTTTTCTATCAAATTCTACCAATTATATGCATTTCCTAGCTTCTGGGCCTGAGTAACAGGAAGTTTACTATGGGCAAGTCAGTCAGGCAGAAATTCAGGATACTGCCCCCTAGCCCTAAGAAGTTTTAATACTTTCTCAGAATTAGCCATTCTTTACTATACTGGACAAAAATATATACGCAACTCGCAACAATTGAAAAGTTTTTCCTGAGTTACAGTCAATATAAGCAAAAGTTTAAGTTAATGATATTATTCCTTCAACATGCATCACTGGTTTACATGACTTCTGCTACTCCTGTCTGTAGTTTCAGCTCTTTTTAGTCATGATTGGCAGCCCAGGACAGAATTGGAAAACGTGGAATCGTATCCTCAGTTTGTTTGGCAATGTCTCTTACAGTAGTAGTTCAGCAGAGAATTATTTGCGCAGGGCAATATCATCAGTTTGTTGTCACATTTTGAACTTTCTGCTGTATAGAGCGAGAGAAATGGTAACTCCCACCCTGTGTAAAGTTTCAGATGAATGTCACAGAGGGTAGAGTCAAAATCAAGGCCCCAGTGAGAATTGAACTCACGACCCCTGGTTTACAAGACCAGTGCTCTAACCACTGAGCTATGGAGCCATACACCTCTGTATGAAGAATTGGAACGCTATAAAGAACACACCCATCAGAGAGTAAAAAAAGAGACACACCTAAGTAACCAAACATGCAGGTTACCCAGTCTGGCTCCTGCAGTAAAAGCAGATTCCTTGTCATCCTTTGTTGTACATTTAATGACAAACTCTCCCAGGTCTATGTGACCCTCAGGCAGGACAGTAATACCCTCTTCCGACAACATCCGGTGAAATTGGAGAGCGCCAAATTCAAATGACAAAATCACAATATTAAACATTCATGAACATACAAAGTGTCTTATATCATTTAAAAGCTTAACTTCTTGTTAATCCAACTGCGTTGTCAGATTTCAAAAAGGCTTTACGGCGAAAGCATACCATGTGATTATCTGAGGACAGCTCCCCACATCCAAATCTTTTTTTCAACCAATACATGCTTCACAAAATCACAAATAGCGATTCAATAAATCACTCACCTTTGAAGATCTTCCTCTGCTTGCAATCGCAAGGGTCCCAGCTATGCAACGAATATTCAGTTTGTTCGATAAAGTCCTTCTTTATGTCCAAAAAAGTCAGTTGAGTTGGCGCCATTGATTTCAGTAATCCACTCCTTCAACATGCATACAAAGGAATCCAAAATGCTACCGGTAAACTTCGTCCAAACAAGTCAAACAATGTTTCTATTCAATCCGCAGGTACCCTAACATGTAAATAAACGATAATATTTCAGCCGGAAAGAACGGTGTTCAATAGGAAAGGAAAATAACAAAGAGCACGCCCTCATTCACACGCACCAAAAGCCTACTTTCCTGTTGAGCTCCCTTGGAAAAAACGACTATTACTTGTTCGTTTTTCAAGAAACAAGCCTGAAACTCTGTAGAAAAACTAAGACTGTTGACATCTAGTGGAATCCATAGGTACTGCAATCTGGGAGGAATTTTTATATGTAGGCCCATAGACTTGCATTGGAAAGGCCTGTTACTTCCAAAAACAAAGGATTTCTGGGTGGATTTTCCTCTGGGTTTTTCGCCTGCCATATCAATTCTGTTATACTCACAGACATTATTTTAACAGTTTAGAAACTTCAAAGTGTTTTCTATCAAATTCTACCAATTATATGCATTTCCTAGCTTCTGGGCCTGAGTAACAGGAAGTTTACTATGGGCAAGTCAGTCAGGCAGAAATTCAGGATACTGCCCCCTAGCCCTAAGAAGTTTTAATACTTTCTCAGAATTAGCCATTCTTTACTATACTGGACAAAAATATATACGCAACTCGCAACAATTGAAAAGTTTTTCCTGAGTTACAGTCAATATAAGCAAAAGTTTAAGTTAATGATATTATTCCTTCAACATGCATCACTGGTTTACATGACTTCTGCTACTCCTGTCTGTAGTTTCAGCTCTTTTTAGTCATGATTGGCAGCCCAGGACAGAATTGGAAAACGTGGAATCGTATCCTCAGTTTGTTTGGCAATGTCTCTTACAGTAGTAGTTCAGCAGAGAATTATTTGCGCAGGGCAATATCATCAGTTTGTTGTCACATTTTGAACTTTCTGCTGTATAGAGCGAGAGAAATGGTAACTCCCACCCTGTGTAAAGTTTCAGATGAATGTCACAGAGGGTAGAGTCAAAATCAAGGCCTCAGTGAGAATTGAACTCACAACCCCTGGTTTACAAGACCAGTGCTCTAACCACTGAGCTATGGAGCCATACACCTCTGTATGAAGAATTGGAACGCTATAAAGAACACACCCATCAGAGAGTAAAAAAAGAGACACACCTAAGTAACCAAACATGCAGGTTACCCAGTCTGGCTCCTGCAGTAAAAGCAGATTCCTTGTCATCCTTTGTTGTACATTTAATGACAAACTCTCCCAGGTCTATGTGACCCTCAGGCAGGACAGTAATACCCTCTTCCGACAACATCCGGTGAATTTGGAGAGCGCCAAATTCAAATGACAAAATCACAATATTAAACATTCATGAACATACAAAGTGTCTTATATCATTTAAAAGCTTAACTTCTTGTTAATCCAACTGCGTTGTCAGATTTCAAAAAGGCTTTACGGCGAAAGCATACCATGTGATTATCTGAGGACAGCTCCCCACATCCAAATCTTTTTTTCAACCAATACATGCTTCACAAAATCACAAATAGCGATTCAATAAATCACTCACCTTTGAAGATCTTCCTCTGCTTGCAATCGCAAGGGTCCCAGCTATGCAACGAATATTCAGTTTGTTCGATAAAGTCCTTCTTTATGTCCAAAAAAGTCAGTTGAGTTGGCGCCATTGATTTCAGTAATCCACTCCTTCAACATGCATACAAAGGAATCCAAAATGCTACCGGTAAACTTCGTCCAAACAAGTCAAACAATGTTTCTATTCAATCCGCAGGTACCCTAACATGTAAATAAACGATAATATTTCAGCCGGAAAGAACGGTGTTCAATAGGAAAGGAAAATAACAAAGAGCACGCCCTCATTCACATGCACCAAAAGCCTACTTTCCTGTTGAGCTCCCTTGGAAAAAACGACTATTACTTGTTCGTTTTTCAAGAAACAAGCCTGAAACTCTGTAGAAAAACTAAGACTGTTGACATCTAGTGGAATCCATAGGTACTGCAATCTGGGAGGAATTTTTATATGTAGGCCCATAGACTTGCATTGGAAAGGCCTGTTACTTCCAAAAACAAAGGATTTCTGGGTGGATTTTCCTCTGGGTTTTTCGCCTGCCATATCAATTCTGTTATACTCACAGACATTATTTTAACAGTTTAGAAACTTCAAAGTGTTTTCTATCAAATTCTACCAATTATATGCATTTCCTAGCTTCTGGGCCTGAGTAACAGGAAGTTTACTATGGGCAAGTCAGTCAGGCAGAAATTCAGGATACTGCCCCCTAGCCCTAAGAAGTTTTAATACTTTCTCAGAATTAGCCATTCTTTACTATACTGGACAAAAATATATACGCAACTCGCAACAATTGAAAAGTTTTTCCTGAGTTACAGTCAATATAAGCAAAAGTTTAAGTTAATGATATTATTCCTTCAACATGCATCACTGGTTTACATGACTTCTGCTACTCCTGTCTGTAGTTTCAGCTCTTTTTAGTCATGATTGGCAGCCCAGGACAGAATTGGAAAACGTGGAATCGTATCCTCAGTTTGTTTGGCAATGTCTCTTACAGTAGTAGTTCAGCAGAGAATTATTTGCGCAGGGCAATATCATCAGTTTGTTGTCACATTTTGAACTTTCTGCTGTATAGAGCGAGAGAAATGGTAACTCCCACCCTGTGTAAAGTTTCAGATGAATGTCACAGAGGGTAGAGTCAAAATCAAGGCCTCAGTGAGAATTGAACTCACGACCCCTGGTTTACAAGACCAGTGCTCTAACCACTGAGCTATGGAGCCATACACCTCTGTATGAAGAATTGGAACGCTATAAAGAACACACCCATCAGAGAGTAAAAAAAGAGACACACCTAAGTAACCAAACATGCAGGTTACCCAGTCTGGCTCCTGCAGTAAAAGCAGATTCCTTGTCATCCTTTGTTGTACATTTAATGACAAACTCTCCCAGGTCTATGTGACCCTCAGGCAGGACAGTAATACCCTCTTCCGACAACATCCGGTGAAATTGGAGAGCGCCAAATTCAAATGACAAAATCACAATATTAAACATTCATGAACATACAAAGTGTCTTATATCATTTAAAAGCTTAACTTCTTGTTAATCCAACTGCGTTGTCAGATTTCAAAAAGGCTTTACGGCGAAAGCATACCATGTGATTATCTGAGGACAGCTCCCCACATCCAAATCTTTTTTTCAACCAATACATGCTTCACAAAATCACAAATAGCGATTCAATAAATCACTCACCTTTGAAGATCTTCCTCTGCTTGCAATCGCAAGGGTCCCAGCTATGCAACGAATATTCAGTTTGTTCGATAAAGTCCTTCTTTATGTCCAAAAAAGTCAGTTGAGTTGGCGCCATTGATTTCAGTAATCCACTCCTTCAACATGCATACAAAGGAATCCAAAATGCTACCGGTAAACTTCGTCCAAACAAGTCAAACAATGTTTCTATTCAATCCGCAGGTACCCTAACATGTAAATAAACGATAATATTTCAGCCGGAAAGAACGGTGTTCAATAGGAAAGGAAAATAACAAAGAGCACGCCCTCATTCACGCGCACCAAAAGCCTACTTTCCTGTTGAGCTCCCTTGGAAAAAACGACTATTACTTGTTCGTTTTTCAAGAAACAAGCCTGAAACTCTGTAGAAAAACTAAGACTGTTGACATCTAGTGGAATCCATAGGTACTGCAATCTGGGAGGAATTTTTATATGTAGGCCCATAGACTTGCATTGGAAAGGCCTGTTACTTCCAAAAACAAAGGATTTCTGGGTGGATTTTCCTCTGGGTTTTTCGCCTGCCATATCAATTCTGTTATACTCACAGACATTATTTTAACAGTTTAGAAACTTCAAAGTGTTTTCTATCAAATTCTACCAATTATATGCATTTCCTAGCTTCTGGGCCTGAGTAACAGGAAGTTTACTATGGGCAAGTCAGTCAGGCAGAAATTCAGGATACTGCCCCCTAGCCCTAAGAAGTTTTAATACTTTCTCAGAATTAGCCATTCTTTACTATACTGGACAAAAATATATACGCAACTCGCAACAATTGAAAAGTTTTTCCTGAGTTACAGTCAATATAAGCAAAAGTTTAAGTTAATGATATTATTCCTTCAACATGCATCACTGGTTTACATGACTTCTGCTACTCCTGTCTGTAGTTTCAGCTCTTTTTAGTCATGATTGGCAGCCCAGGACAGAATTGGAAAACGTGGAATCGTATCCTCAGTTTGTTTGGCAATGTCTCTTACAGTAGTAGTTCAGCAGAGAATTATTTGCGCAGGGCAATATCATCAGTTTGTTGTCACATTTTGAACTTTCTGCTGTATAGAGCGAGAGAAATGGTAACTCCCACCCTGTGTAAAGTTTCAGATGAATGTCACAGAGGGTAGAGTCAAAATCAAGGCCTCAGTGAGAATTGAACTCACAACCCCTGGTTTACAAGACCAGTGCTCTAACCACTGAGCTATGGAGCCATACACCTCTGTATGAAGAATTGGAACGCTATAAAGAACACACCCATCAGAGAGTAAAAAAAGAGACACACCTAAGTAACCAAACATGCAGGTTACCCAGTCTGGCTCCTGCAGTAAAAGCAGATTCCTTGTCATCCTTTGTTGTACATTTAATGACAAACTCTCCCAGGTCTATGTGACCCTCAGGCAGGACAGTAATACCCTCTTCCGACAACATCCGGTGAAATTGGAGAGCGCCAAATTCAAATGACAAAATCACAATATTAAACATTCATGAACATACAAAGTGTCTTATATCATTTAAAAGCTTAACTTCTTGTTAATCCAACTGCGTTGTCAGATTTCAAAAAGGCTTTACGGCGAAAGCATACCATGTGATTATCTGAGGACAGCTCCCCACATCCAAATCTTTTTTTCAACCAATACATGCTTCACAAAATCACAAATAGCGATTCAATAAATCACTCACCTTTGAAGATCTTCCTCTGCTTGCAATCGCAAGGGTCCCAGCTATGCAACGAATATTCAGTTTGTTCGATAAAGTCCTTCTTTATGTCCAAAAAAGTCAGTTGAGTTGGCGCCATTGATTTCAGTAATCCACTCCTTCAACATGCATACAAAGGAATCCAAAATGCTACCGGTAAACTTCGTCCAAACAAGTCAAACAATGTTTCTATTCAATCCGCAGGTACCCTAACATGTAAATAAACGATAATATTTCAGCCGGAAAGAACGGTGTTCAATAGGAAAGGAAAATAACAAAGAGCACGCCCTCATTCACGCGCACCAAAAGCCTACTTTCCTGTTGAGCTCCCTTGGAAAAAACGACTATTACTTGTTCGTTTTTCAAGAAACAAGCCTGAAACTCTGTAGAAAAACTAAGACTGTTGACATCTAGTGGAATCCATAGGTACTGCAATCTGGGAGGAATTTTTATATGTAGGCCCATAGACTTGCATTGGAAAGGCCTGTTACTTCCAAAAACAAAGGATTTCTGGGTGGATTTTCCTCTGGGTTTTTCGCCTGCCATATCAATTCTGTTATACTCACAGACATTATTTTAACAGTTTAGAAACTTCAAAGTGTTTTCTATCAAATTCTACCAATTATATGCATTTCCTAGCTTCTGGGCCTGAGTAACAGGAAGTTTACTATGGGCAAGTCAGTCAGGCAGAAATTCAGGATACTGCCCCCTAGCCCTAAGAAGTTTTAATACTTTCTCAGAATTAGCCATTCTTTACTATACTGGACAAAAATATATACGCAACTCGCAACAATTGAAAAGTTTTTCCTGAGTTACAGTCAATATAAGCAAAAGTTTAAGTTAATGATATTATTCCTTCAACATGCATCACTGGTTTACATGACTTCTGCTACTCCTGTCTGTAGTTTCAGCTCTTTTTAGTCATGATTGGCAGCCCAGGACAGAATTGGAAAACGTGGAATCGTATCCTCAGTTTGTTTGGCAATGTCTCTTACAGTAGTAGTTCAGCAGAGAATTATTTGCGCAGGGCAATATCATCAGTTTGTTGTCACATTTTGAACTTTCTGCTGTATAGAGCGAGAGAAATGGTAACTCCCACCCTGTGTAAAGTTTCAGATGAATGTCACAGAGGGTAGAGTCAAAATCAAGGCCCTCAGTGAGAATTGAACTCACAACCCCTGGTTTACAAGACCAGTGCTCTAACCACTGAGCTATGGAGCCATACACCTCTGTATGAAGAATTGGAACGCTATAAAGAACACACCCATCAGAGAGTAAAAAAAGAGACACACCTAAGTAACCAAACATGCAGGTTACCCAGTCTGGCTCCTGCAGTAAAAGCAGATTCCTTGTCATCCTTTGTTGTACATTTAATGACAAACTCTCCCAGGTCTATGTGACCCTCAGGCAGGACAGTAATACCCTCTTCCGACAACATCCGGTGAAATTGGAGAGCGCCAAATTCAAATGACAAAATCACAATATTAAACATTCATGAACATACAAGTGTCTTATATCATTTAAAAGCTTAACTTCTTGTTAATCCAACTGCGTTGTCAGATTTCAAAAAGGCTTTACGGCGAAAGCATACCATGTGATTATCTGAGGACAGCTCCCCACATCCAAATCTTTTTTTCAACCAATACATGCTTCACAAAATCACAAATAGCGATTCAATAAATCACTCACCTTTGAAGATCTTCCTCTGCTTGCAATCGCAAGGGTCCCAGCTATGCAACGAATATTCAATTTGTTCGATAAAGTCCTTCTTTATGTCCAAAAAAGTCAGTTGAGTTGGCGCCATTGATTTCAGTAATCCACTCCTTCAACATGCATACAAAGGAATCCAAAATGCTACCGGTAAACTTCGTCCAAACAAGTCAAACAATGTTTCTATTCAATCCGCAGGTACCCTAACATGTAAATAAACGATAATATTTCAGCCGGAAAGAACGGTGTTCAATAGGAAAGGAAAATAACAAAGAGCACGCCCTCATTCACGCGCACCAAAAGCCTACTTTCCTGTTGAGCTCCCTTGGAAAAAACGACTATTACTTGTTCGTTTTTCAAGAAACAAGCCTGAAACTCTGTAGAAAAACTAAGACTGTTGACATCTAGTGGAATCCATAGGTACTGCAATCTGGGAGGAATTTTTATATGTAGGCCCATAGACTTGCATTGGAAAGGCCTGTTACTTCCAAAAACAAAGGATTTCTGGGTGGATTTTCCTCTGGGTTTTTCGCCTGCCATATCAATTCTGTTATACTCACAGACATTATTTTAACAGTTTAGAAACTTCAAAGTGTTTTCTATCAAATTCTACCAATTATATGCATTTCCTAGCTTCTGGGCCTGAGTAACAGGAAGTTTACTATGGGCAAGTCAGTCAGGCAGAAATTCAGGATACTGCCCCCTAGCCCTAAGAAGTTTTAATACTTTCTCAGAATTAGCCATTCTTTACTATACTGGACAAAAATATATACGCAACTCGCAACAATTGAAAAGTTTTTCCTGAGTTACAGTCAATATAAGCAAAAGTTTAAGTTAATGATATTATTCCTTCAACATGCATCACTGGTTTACATGACTTCTGCTACTCCTGTCTGTAGTTTCAGCTCTTTTTAGTCATGATTGGAAGCCCAGGACAGAATTGGAAAACGTGGAATCGTATCCTCAGTTTGTTTGGCAATGTCTCTTACAGTAGTAGTTCAGCAGAGAATTATTTGCGCAGGGCAATATCATCAGTTTGTTGTCACATTTTGAACTTTCTGCTGTATAGAGCGAGAGAAATGGTAACTCCCACCCTGTGTAAAGTTTCAGATGAATGTCACAGAGGGTAGAGTCAAAACCAAGACCCCAGTGAGAATTGAACTCACAACCCCTGGTTTACAAGACCAGTGCTCTAACCACTGAGCTATGGAGCCATACAACTCTGTATGAAGAATTGGAACGCTATAAAGAACACACCCATCAGAGAGTAAAAAAAGAGACACACCTAAGTAACCAAACATGCAGGTTACCCAGTCTGGCTCCTGCAGTAAAAGCAGATTCCTTGTCATCCTTTGTTGTACATTTAATGACAAACTCTCCCAGGTCTATGTGACCCTCAGGCAGGACAGTAATACCCTCTTCCGACAACATCCGGTGAAATTGGAGAGCGCCAAATTCAAATGACAAAATCACAATATTAAACATTCATGAACATACAAGTGTCTTATATCATTTAAAAGCTTAACTTCTTGTTAATCCAACTGCGTTGTCAGATTTCAAAAAGGCTTTACGGCGAAAGCATACCATGTGATTATCTGAGGACAGCTCCCCACATCCAAATCTTTTTTTCAACCAATACATGCTTCACAAAATCACAAATAGCGATTCAATAAATCACTCACCTTTGAAGATCTTCCTCTGCTTGCAATCGCAAGGGTCCCAGCTATGCAACGAATATTCAGTTTGTTCGATAAAGTCCTTCTTTATGTCCAAAAAAGTCAGTTGAGTTGGCGCCATTGATTTCAGTAATCCACTCCTTCAACATGCATACAAAGGAATCCAAAATGCTACCGGTAAACTTCGTCCAAACAAGTCAAACAATGTTTCTATTCAATCCGCAGGTACCCTAACATGTAAATAAACGATAATATTTCAGCCGGAAAGAACGGTGTTCAATAGGAAAGGAAAATAACAAAGAGCACGCCCTCATTCACAGCGCACCAAAAGCCTACTTTCCTGTTGAGCTCCCTTGGAAAAAACGACTATTACTTGTTCGTTTTTCAAGAAACAAGCCTGAAACTCTGTAGAAAAACTAAGACTGTTGACATCTAGTGGAATCCATAGGTACTGCAATCTGGGAGGAATTTTTATATGTAGGCCCATAGACTTGCATTGGAAAGGCCTGTTACTTCCAAAAACAAAGGATTTCTGGGTGGATTTTCCTCTGGGTTTTTCGCCTGCCATATCAATTCTGTTATACTCACAGACATTATTTTAACAGTTTAGAAACTTCAAAGTGTTTTCTATCAAATTCTACCAATTATATGCATTTCCTAGCTTCTGGGCCTGAGTAACAGGAAGTTTACTATGGGCAAGTCAGTCAGGCAGAAATTCAGGATACTGCCCCCTAGCCCTAAGAAGTTTTAATACTTTCTCAGAATTAGCCATTCTTTACTATACTGGACAAAAATATATACGCAACTCGCAACAATTGAAAAGTTTTTCCTGAGTTACAGTCAATATAAGCAAAAGTTTAAGTTAATGATATTATTCCTTCAACATGCATCACTGGTTTACATGACTTCTGCTACTCCTGTCTGTAGTTTCAGCTCTTTTTAGTCATGATTGGCAGCCCAGGACAGAATTGGAAAACGTGGAATCGTATCCTCAGTTTGTTTGGCAATGTCTCTTACAGTAGTAGTTCAGCAGAGAATTATTTGCGCAGGGCAATATCATCAGTTTGTTGTCACATTTTGAACTTTCTGCTGTATAGAGCGAGAGAAATGGTAACTCCCACCCTGTGTAAAGTTTCAGATGAATGTCACAGAGGGTAGAGTCAAAATCAAGGCCCCAGTGAGAATTGAACTCACGACCCCTGGTTTACAAGACCAGTGCTCTAACCACTGAGCTATGGAGCCATACACCTCTGTATGAAGAATTGGAACGCTATAAAGAACACACCCATCAGAGAGTAAAAAAAGAGACACACCTAAGTAACCAAACATGCAGGTTACCCAGTCTGGCTCCTGCAGTAAAAGCAGATTCCTTGTCATCCTTTGTTGTACATTTAATGACAAACTCTCCCAGGTCTATGTGACCCTCAGGCAGGACAGTAATACCCTCTTCCGACAACATCCGGTGAAATTGGAGAGCGCCAAATTCAAATGACAAAATCACAATATTAAACATTCATGAACATACAAAGTGTCTTATATCATTTAAAAGCTTAACTTCTTGTTAATCCAACTGCGTTGTCAGATTTCAAAAAGGCTTTACGGCGAAAGCATACCATGTGATTATCTGAGGACAGCTCCCCACATCCAAATCTTTTTTTCAACCAATACATGCTTCACAAAATCACAAATAGCGATTCAATAAATCACTCACCTTTGAAGATCTTCCTCTGCTTGCAATCGCAAGGGTCCCAGCTATGCAACGAATATTCAGTTTGTTCGATAAAGTCCTTCTTTATGTCCAAAAAAGTCAGTTGAGTTGGCGCCATTGATTTCAGTAATCCACTCCTTCAACATGCATACAAAGGAATCCAAAATGCTACCGGTAAACTTCGTCCAAACAAGTCAAACAATGTTTCTATTCAATCCGCAGGTACCCTAACATGTAAATAAACGATAATATTTCAGCCGGAAAGAACGGTGTTCAATAGGAAAGGAAAATAACAAAGAGCACGCCCTCATTCACGCGCACCAAAAGCCTACTTTCCTGTTGAGCTCCCTTGGAAAAAACGACTATTACTTGTTCGTTTTTCAAGAAACAAGCCTGAAACTCTGTAGAAAAACTAAGACTGTTGACATCTAGTGGAATCCATAGGTACTGCAATCTGGGAGGAATTTTTATATGTAGGCCCATAGACTTGCATTGGAAAGGCCTGTTACTTCCAAAAACAAAGGATTTCTGGGTGGATTTTCCTCTGGGTTTTTCGCCTGCCATATCAATTCTGTTATACTCACAGACATTATTTTAACAGTTTAGAAACTTCAAAGTGTTTTCTATCAAATTCTACCAATTATATGCATTTCCTAGCTTCTGGGCCTGAGTAACAGGAAGTTTACTATGGGCAAGTCAGTCAGGCAGAAATTCAGGATACTGCCCCCTAGCCCTAAGAAGTTTTAATACTTTCTCAGAATTAGCCATTCTTTACTATACTGGACAAAAATATATACGCAACTCGCAACAATTGAAAAGTTTTTCCTGAGTTACAGTCAATATAAGCAAAAGTTTAAGTTAATGATATTATTCCTTCAACATGCATCACTGGTTTACATGACTTCTGCTACTCCTGTCTGTAGTTTCAGCTCTTTTTAGTCATGATTGGCAGCCCAGGACAGAATTGGAAAACGTGGAATCGTATCCTCAGTTTGTTTGGCAATGTCTCTTACAGTAGTAGTTCAGCAGAGAATTATTTGCGCAGGGCAATATCATCAGTTTGTTGTCACATTTTGAACTTTCTGCTGTATAGAGCGAGAGAAATGGTAACTCCCACCCTGTGTAAAGTTTCAGATGAATGTCACAGAGGGTAGAGTCAAAATCAAGGCCCCAGTGAGAATTGAACTCACGACCCCTGGTTTACAAGACCAGTGCTCTAACCACTGAGCTATGGAGCCATACACCTCTGTATGAAGAATTGGAACGCTATAAAGAACACACCCATCAGAGAGTAAAAAAAGAGACACACCTAAGTAACCAAACATGCAGGTTACCCAGTCTGGCTCCTGCAGTAAAAGCAGATTCCTTGTCATCCTTTGTTGTACATTTAATGACAAACTCTCCCAGGTCTATGTGACCCTCAGGCAGGACAGTAATACCCTCTTCCGACAACATCCGGTGAAATTGGAGAGCGCCAAATTCAAATGACAAAATCACAATATTAAACATTCATGAACATACAAGTGTCTTATATCATTTAAAAGCTTAACTTCTTGTTAATCCAACTGCGTTGTCAGATTTCAAAAAGGCTTTACGGCGAAAGCATACCATGTGATTATCTGAGGACAGCTCCCCACATCCAAATCTTTTTTTCAACCAATACATGCTTCACAAAATCACAAATAGCGATTCAATAAATCACTCACCTTTGAAGATCTTCCTCTGCTTGCAATCGCAAGGGTCCCAGCTATGCAACGAATATTCAATTTGTTCGATAAAGTCCTTCTTTATGTCCAAAAAAGTCAGTTGAGTTGGCGCCATTGATTTCAGTAATCCACTCCTTCAACATGCATACAAAGGAATCCAAAATGCTACCGGTAAACTTCGTCCAAACAAGTCAAACAATGTTTCTATTCAATCCGCAGGTACCCTAACATGTAAATAAACGATAATATTTCAGCCGGAAAGAACGGTGTTCAATAGGAAAGGAAAATAACAAAGAGCACGCCCTCATTCACAGCGCACCAAAAGCCTACTTTCCTGTTGAGCTCCCTTGGAAAAAACGACTATTACTTGTTCGTTTTTCAAGAAACAAGCCTGAAACTCTGTAGAAAAACTAAGACTGTTGACATCTAGTGGAATCCATAGGTACTGCAATCTGGGAGGAATTTTTATATGTAGGCCCATAGACTTGCATTGGAAAGGCCTGTTACTTCCAAAAACAAAGGATTTCTGGGTGGATTTTCCTCTGGGTTTTTCGCCTGCCATATCAATTCTGTTATACTCACAGACATTATTTTAACAGTTTAGAAACTTCAAAGTGTTTTCTATCAAATTCTACCAATTATATGCATTTCCTAGCTTCTGGGCCTGAGTAACAGGAAGTTTACTATGGGCAAGTCAGTCAGGCAGAAATTCAGGATACTGCCCCCTAGCCCTAAGAAGTTTTAATACTTTCTCAGAATTAGCCATTCTTTACTATACTGGACAAAAATATATACGCAACTCGCAACAATTGAAAAGTTTTTCCTGAGTTACAGTCAATATAAGCAAAAGTTTAAGTTAATGATATTATTCCTTCAACATGCATCACTGGTTTACATGACTTCTGCTACTCCTGTCTGTAGTTTCAGCTCTTTTTAGTCATGATTGGAAGCCCAGGACAGAATTGGAAAACGTGGAATCGTATCCTCAGTTTGTTTGGCAATGTCTCTTACAGTAGTAGTTCAGCAGAGAATTATTTGCGCAGGGCAATATCATCAGTTTGTTGTCACATTTTGAACTTTCTGCTGTATAGAGCGAGAGAAATGGTAACTCCCACCCTGTGTAAAGTTTCAGATGAATGTCACAGAGGGTAGAGTCAAAATCAAGGCCCCAGTGAGAATTGAACTCACGACCCCTGGTTTACAAGACCAGTGCTCTAACCACTGAGCTATGGAGCCATACACCTCTGTATGAAGAATTGGAACGCTATAAAGAACACACCCATCAGAGAGTAAAAAAAGAGACACACCTAAGTAACCAAACATGCAGGTTACCCAGTCTGGCTCCTGCAGTAAAAGCAGATTCCTTGTCATCCTTTGTTGTACATTTAATGACAAACTCTCCCAGGTCTATGTGACCCTCAGGCAGGACAGTAATACCCTCTTCCGACAACATCCGGTGAAATTGGAGAGCGCCAAATTCAAATGACAAAATCACAATATTAAACATTCATGAACATACAAGTGTCTTATATCATTTAAAAGCTTAACTTCTTGTTAATCCAACTGCGTTGTCAGATTTCAAAAAGGCTTTACGGCGAAAGCATACCATGTGATTATCTGAGGACAGCTCCCCACATCCAAATCTTTTTTTCAACCAATACATGCTTCACAAAATCACAAATAGCGATTCAATAAATCACTCACCTTTGAAGATCTTCCTCTGCTTGCAATCGCAAGGGTCCCAGCTATGCAACGAATATTCAATTTGTTCGATAAAGTCCTTCTTTATGTCCAAAAAAGTCAGTTGAGTTGGCGCCATTGATTTCAGTAATCCACTCCTTCAACATGCATACAAAGGAATCCAAAATGCTACCGGTAAACTTCGTCCAAACAAGTCAAACAATGTTTCTATTCAATCCGCAGGTACCCTAACATGTAAATAAACGATAATATTTCAGCCGGAAAGAACGGTGTTCAATAGGAAAGGAAAATAACAAAGAGCACGCCCTCATTCACAGCGCACCAAAAGCCTACTTTCCTGTTGAGCTCCCTTGGAAAAAACGACTATTACTTGTTCGTTTTTCAAGAAACAAGCCTGAAACTCTGTAGAAAAACTAAGACTGTTGACATCTAGTGGAATCCATAGGTACTGCAATCTGGGAGGAATTTTTATATGTAGGCCCATAGACTTGCATTGGAAAGGCCTGTTACTTCCAAAAACAAAGGATTTCTGGGTGGATTTTCCTCTGGGTTTTTCGCCTGCCATATCAATTCTGTTATACTCACAGACATTATTTTAACAGTTTAGAAACTTCAAAGTGTTTTCTATCAAATTCTACCAATTATATGCATTTCCTAGCTTCTGGGCCTGAGTAACAGGAAGTTTACTATGGGCAAGTCAGTCAGGCAGAAATTCAGGATACTGCCCCCTAGCCCTAAGAAGTTTTAATACTTTCTCAGAATTAGCCATTCTTTACTATACTGGACAAAAATATATACGCAACTCGCAACAATTGAAAAGTTTTTCCTGAGTTACAGTCAATATAAGCAAAAGTTTAAGTTAATGATATTATTCCTTCAACATGCATCACTGGTTTACATGACTTCTGCTACTCCTGTCTGTAGTTTCAGCTCTTTTTAGTCATGATTGGAAGCCCAGGACAGAATTGGAAAACGTGGAATCGTATCCTCAGTTTGTTTGGCAATGTCTCTTACAGTAGTAGTTCAGCAGAGAATTATTTGCGCAGGGCAATATCATCAGTTTGTTGTCACATTTTGAACTTTCTGCTGTATAGAGCGAGAGAAATGGTAACTCCCACCCTGTGTAAAGTTTCAGATGAATGTCACAGAGGGTAGAGTCAAAATCAAGGCCCCAGTGAGAATTGAACTCACGACCCCTGGTTTACAAGACCAGTGCTCTAACCACTGAGCTATGGAGCCATACACCTCTGTATGAAGAATTGGAACGCTATAAAGAACACACCCATCAGAGAGTAAAAAAAGAGACACACCTAAGTAACCAAACATGCAGGTTACCCAGTCTGGCTCCTGCAGTAAAAGCAGATTCCTTGTCATCCTTTGTTGTACATTTAATGACAAACTCTCCCAGGTCTATGTGACCCTCAGGCAGGACAGTAATACCCTCTTCCGACAACATCCGGTGAAATTGGAGAGCGCCAAATTCAAATGACAAAATCACAATATTAAACATTCATGAACATACAAGTGTCTTATATCATTTAAAAGCTTAACTTCTTGTTAATCCAACTGCGTTGTCAGATTTCAAAAAGGCTTTACGGCGAAAGCATACCATGTGATTATCTGAGGACAGCTCCCCACATCCAAATCTTTTTTTCAACCAATACATGCTTCACAAAATCACAAATAGCGATTCAATAAATCACTCACCTTTGAAGATCTTCCTCTGCTTGCAATCGCAAGGGTCCCAGCTATGCAACGAATATTCAATTTGTTCGATAAAGTCCTTCTTTATGTCCAAAAAAGTCAGTTGAGTTGGCGCCATTGATTTCAGTAATCCACTCCTTCAACATGCATACAAAGGAATCCAAAATGCTACCGGTAAACTTCGTCCAAACAAGTCAAACAATGTTTCTATTCAATCCGCAGGTACCCTAACATGTAAATAAACGATAATATTTCAGCCGGAAAGAACGGTGTTCAATAGGAAAGGAAAATAACAAAGAGCACGCCCTCATTCACGCGCACCAAAAGCCTACTTTCCTGTTGAGCTCCCTTGGAAAAAACGACTATTACTTGTTCGTTTTTCAAGAAACAAGCCTGAAACTCTGTAGAAAAACTAAGACTGTTGACATCTAGTGGAATCCATAGGTACTGCAATCTGGGAGGAATTTTTATATGTAGGCCCATAGACTTGCATTGGAAAGGCCTGTTACTTCCAAAAACAAAGGATTTCTGGGTGGATTTTCCTCTGGGTTTTTCGCCTGCCATATCAATTCTGTTATACTCACAGACATTATTTTAACAGTTTAGAAACTTCAAAGTGTTTTCTATCAAATTCTACCAATTATATGCATTTCCTAGCTTCTGGGCCTGAGTAACAGGAAGTTTACTATGGGCAAGTCAGTCAGGCAGAAATTCAGGATACTGCCCCCTAGCCCTAAGAAGTTTTAATACTTTCTCAGAATTAGCCATTCTTTACTATACTGGACAAAAATATATACGCAACTCGCAACAATTGAAAAGTTTTTCCTGAGTTACAGTCAATATAAGCAAAAGTTTAAGTTAATGATATTATTCCTTCAACATGCATCACTGGTTTACATGACTTCTGCTACTCCTGTCTGTAGTTTCAGCTCTTTTTAGTCATGATTGGAAGCCCAGGACAGAATTGGAAAACGTGGAATCGTATCCTCAGTTTGTTTGGCAATGTCTCTTACAGTAGTAGTTCAGCAGAGAATTATTTGCGCAGGGCAATATCATCAGTTTGTTGTCACATTTTGAACTTTCTGCTGTATAGAGCGAGAGAAATGGTAACTCCCACCCTGTGTAAAGTTTCAGATGAATGTCACAGAGGGTAGAGTCAAAACCAAGGCCCCAGTGAGAATTGAACTCACGACCCCTGGTTTACAAGACCAGTGCTCTAACCACTGAGCTATGGAGCCATACACCTCTGTATGAAGAATTGGAACGCTATAAAGAACACACCCATCAGAGAGTAAAAAAAGAGACACACCTAAGTAACCAAACATGCAGGTTACCCAGTCTGGCTCCTGCAGTAAAAGCAGATTCCTTGTCATCCTTTGTTGTACATTTAATGACAAACTCTCCCAGGTCTATGTGACCCTCAGGCAGGACAGTAATACCCTCTTCCGACAACATCCGGTGAAATTGGAGAGCGCCAAATTCAAATGACAAAATCACAATATTAAACATTCATGAACATACAAGTGTCTTATATCATTTAAAAGCTTAACTTCTTGTTAATCCAACTGCGTTGTCAGATTTCAAAAAGGCTTTACGGCGAAAGCATACCATGTGATTATCTGAGGACAGCTCCCCACATCCAAATCTTTTTTTCAACCAATACATGCTTCACAAAATCACAAATAGCGATTCAATAAATCACTCACCTTTGAAGATCTTCCTCTGCTTGCAATCGCAAGGGTCCCAGCTATGCAACGAATGTTCAATTTGTTCGATAAAGTCCTTCTTTATGTCCAAAAAAGTCAGTTGAGTTGGCGCCATTGATTTCAGTAATCCACTCCTTCAACATGCATACAAAGGAATCCAAAATGCTACCGGTAAACTTCGTCCAAACAAGTCAAACAATGTTTCTATTCAATCCGCAGGTACCCTAACATGCAAATAAACGATAATATTTCAGCCGGAAAGAACGGTGTTCAATAGGAAAGGAAAATAACAAAGAGCACGCCCTCATTCACGCGCACCAAAAGCCTACTTTCCTGTTGAGCTCCCTTGGAAAAAACGACTATTACTTGTTCGTTTTTCAAGAAACAAGCCTGAAACTCTGTAGAAAAACTAAGACTGTTGACATCTAGTGGAATCCATAGGTACTGCAATCTGGGAGGAATTTTTATATGTAGGCCCATAGACTTGCATTGGAAAGGCCTGTTACTTCCAAAAACAAAGGATTTCTGGGTGGATTTTCCTCTGGGTTTTTCGCCTGCCATATCAATTCTGTTATACTCACAGACATTATTTTAACAGTTTAGAAACTTCAAAGTGTTTTCTATCAAATTCTACCAATTATATGCATTTCCTAGCTTCTGGGCCTGAGTAACAGGAAGTTTACTATGGGCAAGTCAGTCAGGCAGAAATTCAGGATACTGCCCCCTAGCCCTAAGAAGTTTTAATACTTTCTCAGAATTAGCCATTCTTTACTATACTGGACAAAAATATATACGCAACTCGCAACAATTGAAAAGTTTTTCCTGAGTTACAGTCAATATAAGCAAAAGTTTAAGTTAATGATATTATTCCTTCAACATGCATCACTGGTTTACATGACTTCTGCTACTCCTGTCTGTAGTTTCAGCTCTTTTTAGTCATGATTGGAAGCCCAGGACAGAATTGGAAAACGTGGAATCGTATCCTCAGTTTGTTTGGCAATGTCTCTTACAGTAGTAGTTCAGCAGAGAATTATTTGCGCAGGGCAATATCATCAGTTTGTTGTCACATTTTGAACTTTCTGCTGTATAGAGCGAGAGAAATGGTAACTCCCACCCTGTGTAAAGTTTCAGATGAATGTCACAGAGGGTAGAGTCAAAACCAAGGCCCCAGTGAGAATTGAACTCACGACCCCTGGTTTACAAGACCAGTGCTCTAACCACTGAGCTATGGAGCCATACACCTCTGTATGAAGAATTGGAACGCTATAAAGAACACACCCATCAGAGAGTAAAAAAAGAGACACACCTAAGTAACCAAACATGCAGGTTACCCAGTCTGGCTCCTGCAGTAAAAGCAGATTCCTTGTCATCCTTTGTTGTACATTTAATGACAAACTCTCCCAGGTCTATGTGACCCTCAGGCAGGACAGTAATACCCTCTTCCGACAACATCCGGTGAAATTGGAGAGCGCCAAATTCAAATGACAAAATCACAATATTAAACATTCATGAACATACAAGTGTCTTATATCATTTAAAAGCTTAACTTCTTGTTAATCCAACTGCGTTGTCAGATTTCAAAAAGGCTTTACGGCGAAAGCATACCATGTGATTATCTGAGGACAGCTCCCCACATCCAAATCTTTTTTTCAACCAATACATGCTTCACAAAATCACAAATAGCGATTCAATAAATCACTCACCTTTGAAGATCTTCCTCTGCTTGCAATCGCAAGGGTCCCAGCTATGCAACGAATATTCAATTTGTTCGATAAAGTCCTTCTTTATGTCCAAAAAAGTCAGTTGAGTTGGCGCCATTGATTTCAGTAATCCACTCCTTCAACATGCATACAAAGGAATCCAAAATGCTACCGGTAAACTTCGTCCAAACAAGTCAAACAATGTTTCTATTCAATCCGCAGGTACCCTAACATGTAAATAAACGATAATATTTCAGCCGGAAAGAACGGTGTTCAATAGGAAAGGAAAATAACAAAGAGCACGCCCTCATTCACGCGCACCAAAAGCCTACTTTCCTGTTGAGCTCCCTTGGAAAAAACGACTATTACTTGTTCGTTTTTCAAGAAACAAGCCTGAAACTCTGTAGAAAAACTAAGACTGTTGACATCTAGTGGAATCCATAGGTACTGCAATCTGGGAGGAATTTTTATATGTAGGCCCATAGACTTGCATTGGAAAGGCCTGTTACTTCCAAAAACAAAGGATTTCTGGGTGGATTTTCCTCTGGGTTTTTCGCCTGCCATATCAATTCTGTTATACTCACAGACATTATTTTAACAGTTTAGAAACTTCAAAGTGTTTTCTATCAAATTCTACCAATTATATGCATTTCCTAGCTTCTGGGCCTGAGTAACAGGAAGTTTACTATGGGCAAGTCAGTCAGGCAGAAATTCAGGATACTGCCCCCTAGCCCTAAGAAGTTTTAATACTTTCTCAGAATTAGCCATTCTTTACTATACTGGACAAAAATATATACGCAACTCGCAACAATTGAAAAGTTTTTCCTGAGTTACAGTCAATATAAGCAAAAGTTTAAGTTAATGATATTATTCCTTCAACATGCATCACTGGTTTACATGACTTCTGCTACTCCTGTCTGTAGTTTCAGCTCTTTTTAGTCATGATTGGAAGCCCAGGACAGAATTGGAAAACGTGGAATCGTATCCTCAGTTTGTTTGGCAATGTCTCTTACAGTAGTAGTTCAGCAGAGAATTATTTGCGCAGGGCAATATCATCAGTTTGTTGTCACATTTTGAACTTTCTGCTGTATAGAGCGAGAGAAATGGTAACTCCCACCCTGTGTAAAGTTTCAGATGAATGTCACAGAGGGTAGAGTCAAAACCAAGGCCCCAGTGAGAATTGAACTCACGACCCCTGGTTTACAAGACCAGTGCTCTAACCACTGAGCTATGGAGCCATACACCTCTGTATGAAGAATTGGAACGCTATAAAGAACACACCCATCAGAGAGTAAAAAAGAGACACACCTAAGTAACCAAACATGCAGGTTACCCAGTCTGGCTCCTGCAGTAAAAGCAGATTCCTTGTCATCCTTTGTTGTACATTTAATGACAAACTCTCCCAGGTCTATGTGACCCTCAGGCAGGACAGTAATACCCTCTTCCGACAACATCCGGTGAAATTGGAGAGCGCCAAATTCAAATGACAAAATCACAATATTAAACATTCATGAACATACAAGTGTCTTATATCATTTAAAAGCTTAACTTCTTGTTAATCCAACTGCGTTGTCAGATTTCAAAAAGGCTTTACGGCGAAAGCATACCATGTGATTATCTGAGGACAGCTCCCCACATCCAAATCTTTTTTTCAACCAATACATGCTTCACAAAATCACAAATAGCGATTCAATAAATCACTCACCTTTGAAGATCTTCCTCTGCTTGCAATCGCAAGGGTCCCAGCTATGCAACGAATATTCAGTTTGTTCGATAAAGTCCTTCTTTATGTCCAAAAAAGTCAGTTGAGTTGGCGCCATTGATTTCAGTAATCCACTCCTTCAACATGCATACAAAGGAATCCAAAATGCTACCGGTAAACTTCGTCCAAACAAGTCAAACAATGTTTCTATTCAATCCGCAGGTACCCTAACATGTAAATAAACGATAATATTTCAGCCGGAAAGAACGGTGTTCAATAGGAAAGGAAAATAACAAAGAGCACGCCCTCATTCACGCGCACCAAAAGCCTACTTTCCTGTTGAGCTCCCTTGGAAAAAACGACTATTACTTGTTCGTTTTTCAAGAAACAAGCCTGAAACTCTGTAGAAAAACTAAGACTGTTGACATCTAGTGGAATCCATAGGTACTGCAATCTGGGAGGAATTTTTATATGTAGGCCCATAGACTTGCATTGGAAAGGCCTGTTACTTCCAAAAACAAAGGATTTCTGGGTGGATTTTCCTCTGGGTTTTTCGCCTGCCATATCAATTCTGTTATACTCACAGACATTATTTTAACAGTTTAGAAACTTCAAAGTGTTTTCTATCAAATTCTACCAATTATATGCATTTCCTAGCTTCTGGGCCTGAGTAACAGGAAGTTTACTATGGGCAAGTCAGTCAGGCAGAAATTCAGAATACTGCCCCCTAGCCCTAAGAAGTTTTAATACTTTCTCAGAATTAGCCATTCTTTACTATACTGGACAAAAATATATACGCAACTCGCAACAATTGAAAAGTTTTTCCTGAGTTACAGTTAATATAAGCAAAAGTTTAAGTTAATGATATTATTCCTTCAACATGCATCACTGGTTTACATGACTTCTGCTACTCCTGTCTGTAGTTTCAGCTCTTTTTAGTCATGATTGGCAGCCCAGGACAGAATTGGAAAACGTGGAATCGTATCCTCAGTTTGTTTGGCAATGTCTCTTACAGTAGTAGTTCAGCAGAGAATTATTTGCGCAGGGCAATATCATCAGTTTGTTGTCACATTTTGAACTTTCTGCTGTATAGAGCGAGAGAAATGGTAACTCCCACCCTGTGTAAAGTTTCAGATGAATGTCACAGAGGGTAGAGTCAAAATCAAGGCCCCAGTGAGAATTGAACTCACGACCCCTGGTTTACAAGACCAGTGCTCTAACCACTGAGCTATGGAGCCATACACCTCTGTATGAAGAATTGGAACGCTATAAAGAACACACCCATCAGAGAGTAAAAAAAGAGACACACCTAAGTAACCAAACATGCAGGTTACCCAGTCTGGCTCCTGCAGTAAAAGCAGATTCCTTGTCATCCTTTGTTGTACATTTAATGACAAACTCTCCCAGGTCTATGTGACCCTCAGGCAGGACAGTAATACCCTCTTCCGACAACATCCGGTGAAATTGGAGAGCGCCAAATTCAAATGACAAAATCACAATATTAAACATTCATGAACATACAAGTGTCTTATATCATTTAAAAGCTTAACTTCTTGTTAATCCAACTGCGTTGTCAGATTTCAAAAAGGCTTTACGGCGAAAGCATACCATGTGATTATCTGAGGACAGCTCCCCACATCCAAATCTTTTTTTCAACCAATACATGCTTCACAAAATCACAAATAGCGATTCAATAAATCACTCACCTTTGAAGATCTTCCTCTGCTTGCAATCGCAAGGGTCCCAGCTATGCAACGAATATTCAGTTTGTTCGATAAAGTCCTTCTTTATGTCCAAAAAAGTCAGTTGAGTTGGCGCCATTGATTTCAGTAATCCACTCCTTCAACATGCATACAAAGGAATCCAAAATGCTACCGGTAAACTTCGTCCAAACAAGTCAAACAATGTTTCTATTCAATCCGCAGGTACCCTAACATGTAAATAAACGATAATATTTCAGCCGGAAAGAACGGTGTTCAATAGGAAAGGAAAATAACAAAGAGCACGCCCTCATTCACGTGCACCAAAAGCCTACTTTCCTGTTGAGCTCCCTTGGAAAAAACGACTATTACTTGTTCGTTTTTCAAGAAACAAGCCTGAAACTCTGTAGAAAAACTAAGACTGTTGATATCTAGTGGAATCCATAGGTACTGCAATCTGGGAGGAATTTTTATATGTAGGCCCATAGACTTGCATTGGAAAGGCCTGTTACTTCCAAAAACAAAGGATTTCTGGGTGGAATTTCCTCTGGGTTTTTCGCCTGCCATATCAATTCTGTTATACTCACAGACATTATTTTAACAGTTTAGAAACTTCAAAGTGTTTTCTATCAAATTCTACCAATTATATGCATTTCCTAGCTTCTGGGCCTGAGTAACAGGAAGTTTACTATGGGCAAGTCAGTCAGGCAGAAATTCAGAATACTGCCCCCTAGCCCTAAGAAGTTTTAATACTTTCTCAGAATTAGCCATTCTTTACTATACTGGACAAAAATATATACGCAACTCGCAACAATTGAAAAGTTTTTCCTGAGTTACAGTTAATATAAGCAAAAGTTTAAGTTAATGATATTATTCCTTCAACATGCATTACTGGTTTACATGACTTCTGCTACTCCTGTCTGTAGTTTCAGCTCTTTTTAGTCATGATTGGCAGCCCAGGACAGAATTGGAAAACGTGGAATCGTATCCTCAGTTTGTTTGGCAATGTCTCTTATAGTAGTAGTTCAGCAGAGAATTATTTGCGCAGGGCAATATCATCAGTTTGTTGTCACATTTTGAACTTTCTGCTGTATAGAGCGAGAGAAATGGTAACTCCCACCCTGTGTAAAGTTTCAGATGAATGTCACAGAGGGTAGAGTCAAAACCAAGGCCCCAGTGAGAATTGAACTCACGACCCCTGGTTTACAAGACCAGTGCTCTAACCACTGAGCTATGGAGCCATACACCTCTGTATGAAGAATTGGAACGCTATAAAGAACACACCCATCAGAGAGTAAAAAAAGAGACACACCTAAGTAACCAAACATGCAGGTTACCCAGTCTGGCTCCTGCAGTAAAAGCAGATTCCTTGTCATCCTTTGTTGTACATTTAATGACAAACTCTCCCAGGTCTATGTGACCCTCAGGCAGGACAGTAATACCCTCTTCCGACAACATCCGGTGAAATTGGAGAGCGCCAAATTCAAATGACAAAATCACAATATTAAACATTCATGAACATACAAGTGTCTTATATCATTTAAAAGCTTAACTTCTTGTTAATCCAACTGCGTTGTCAGATTTCAAAAAGGCTTTACGGCGAAAGCATACCATGTGATTATCTGAGGACAGCTCCCCACATCCAAATCTTTTTTTCAACCAATACATGCTTCACAAAATCACAAATAGCGATTCAATAAATCACTCACCTTTGAAGATCTTCCTCTGCTTGCAATCGCAAGGGTCCCAGCTATGCAACGAATGTTCCGTTTGTTCGATAAAGTCCTTCTTTATGTCCAAAAAAGTCAGTTGAGTTGGTGCCATTGATTTCAGTAATCCACTCCTTCAACATGCATACAAAGGAATCCAAAATGCTACCGGTAAACTTCGTCCAAACAAGTCAAACAATGTTTCTATTCAATCCGCAGGTACCCTAACATGTAAATAAACAATAATATTTCAGCCGGAAAGAACGGTGTTCAATAGGAAAGGAAAATAACAAAGAGCACGCCCTCATTCACGCGCACCAAAAGCCTACTTTCCTGTTGAGCTCCCTTGGAAAAAACGACTATTACTTGTTCGTTTTTCAAGAAACAAGCCTGAAACTCTGTAGAAAAACTAAGACTGTTGACATCTAGTGGAATCCATAGGTACTGCAATCTGGGAGGAATTTTTATATGTAGGCCCATAGACTTGCATTGGAAAGGCCTGTTACTTCCATACATGAAGGGACGTCGCGTGCGCCATCAGTATGGTTAGTGAGAAAGTCCATGTTGCAAATGTACCCTCCCTTACTAGACGTCCGACCACGTCCGATAAATCCGCGGACGGCGTCGGGCCGCTCACGGGGGCCGGATCTTCCAGGAAGTCATCGAACGGAGTCTCTCGGACCTTCGGTTTCCGTTTAATTAAATTTTCAAATTTTGGTCATTTCCTTGCAGTCCCGGATTATTCCACGAGAGGGCGAATGGAATCATATTGCAAATGTAACATATATCACCAATCGCGACACGGCTTTTTCTCCTAAACGGAAGATAATTCGAAGACGAAACTCGGTCTGCGTGGGTTTGGCATAATGAGCAGTTGGCCCCGAACAGGATGGAGTCGAGGCCTCGACGCTTTTCGAGTTAAGGCTATTTTTCTGGGATTGAAAGTCAAAGAGGAAAATAGAGTGCTGATTTGACCGCTTCACATCAAACTACATGAGCCTACGGTGTCAGGAGAAAAGGAACCATGCATTTACCAATGTTCATTTCAGAGAAATTGTACAATGACACATTGGTGATATTCAACAACAAGAGGGTTTTTTTTCAAAAAAGTTACATATCCAGTTGCAGCGTGTTCAGATGAGTCCGTTAAGGCAGGTTTCGGAGCTCTGCGAGATTTCTGTGATTTTCTGTGATTTTCTGAAACAACACACACTTGTTCAACACTCTGTAAATAAGTCAGTTCTTAACAGAAACACTTAAAACTCAATATTCTATAAGAGCCTAACGTTCAGATTCCTGTGTCAACCAGAAATGCCTTATAATGGTGTCATAGGGGCTGTTTTGAAGGGTTAAAAAGGTCAGATCTTTCCACAACTTCATATGTGTGACTAGGCAACCCTCATGAACTGTAAATCAGTCATTTATCCCATCAGATGTCAAAGAAAAGCTCTCTCAAACACACACACAGCAAGGACGGAGAGACACAGTGCGGTGCTTAAAGACACAAAGAGCCTGCAATGGCATTACCATTATCTCTAGGCTGAGACGAGTTCAATGAGACGCCCCGCTTGACCGTAGCTTGCTCGGTATGAGCGCAGCGACCGTGAGAAAACTAGGCCCAAAATGAGGCCTGCACCAATATGTCAAGTGCTTATGGGTGACAGTGAGAGAACCATTAGGGTTAGAAGCACAATTCAACCTCAGGAGCGTTCCTGAGGTCCTCCCGATCTGTGCAAGCCTAACCTTGACCCTGTGGCATTAACCCTTCACAGTGAAAAGAAGGTGTTTAGATCAAACTGTGTGCAATGACTTCTCTCCCCATAGGAATACATTGACAATTCTCCTAAATTCAACCTGAAGTCTATGTGGGTTATGAATGCCTTATGAACCTGTCTTCTATAACAATCCATCAGGCTACTGTGAGGTCTACCTGTGTCGATTCTAAGGTTCCTGGAGCAACCGGAAAATGTTAAAATCACCCTAGAGCTATTGTCATATAAGCAACCTGCAGATAGTGAAAATCACGCAACTCAACCATCTGTCATTCAGTCAATTCTTAAGGTAGAGACTTCATATTCAGGATTCTGTTTATGTCTACCCCAAAGACAACGTGTGTGAAGCAAGAGCTTCCTGTGACAACCGGAAGTTGTTAAAAACAGCCAAGAGCTATTGTCATATGGTCAACCTGCATATAGTGAAAATCACGCAACTCAACCATCTGTTATTCAGTCAATTCTTAAGGTAGAGACTTCATATTCAGGATTCTGTTTATGTCTAACCCAAAGACAACATGTGTTGAGTAAGAGCTTCCTGTGACAACCGGAAGTTGTTAAAAACAGCAAAGAGCTATTGTCATATGGTCAACCAGCATATAGTGAAAATCACGCAACTCAACCCTATGTCATCCAGCCAATTCTTTAGGTAGAGACTTCATATTGAGGATTCTGTATATGCCTACCCCAAAGACAACGTGTGTTTATTCTTTTTGCAAAAAAAACAAAAACACACACACACAATTTGGCCATAGGGACATAGTGTGGGGCTTAGAGTCTTATACCGCCTTCAATAGTTACTTTCGTTCAAATGATTCAAGAACCGTCAGACCTAGAGCTCCGAAATTTTAGAAACCTGTTCTAGAGCTCAAGTCGATAGTGCACGGTGATTTATGGGGCTCTAGAAGGTTCTCTGACCGAGAAACCGCCTCGTACATTTGCAATATTTTCAATTCATTTTGAATATCACGGACATGGCGACATGTAGAAATGTCCCAGAGTCGCAAGACTAGGTGCATTGAAACCGCCTCGGCCCATAGAGACGGACCCCAATGTCTCTGCCCGATAGCTCATTCAGGGACCCCGTAGTAACGCCCTGAAAAAGTGGATTTTCAGCACCAATTAAGGCCATTGCTCGGGCACCGAATGACCTATCAAGCCGAAACTTGGGATTCGGGGTCGCCTCACATAGGCCTACATATAATGTCAGAACTGGACCCGCAGCTATAACGTAACTATGTGTTTTATGTTTTTTTATGGTTAAAATTGAAAGCACTGTGAATTATGGGCCTTCTCTGACATATGTGATAGTTGGCTTCTATACGAGTTGGAAAAAGTGGATTTGGTGTCAGATGCTATCAGTTTGGTGTCAAAATGACATCTAATTGACTGATGGACGCTGACTGCTGGGTGACGAGCAATGGAGAGGAACCACAGTCACTGCCCGGCCATCCCGAGTTCATCGAGCCAGTCAATAATGCATTTCTGCAGTATTTTTGAGCATGCCTAAATTTGTGATGCTAAATGCCCATTGAATCATATTGCAAACGTAACGCGCAATATTGCAAATGTAACGCGCATTTGCACTATGATTCGACAGCAAAAAATATCACCAAAGTTGACATGATGAAATCAACACAACGAGCGATGGAGAGGAACCACAGTCACTGCACGGCCATCCCGAGATCATCGGGCCAGTCAATTATGCATTCTGAGCATGTCAAATTCGTTAAAAATGTTAAAAGCAACAGAGTCCCACTTCTCCCTCATTATACATGACAAGTAGACCATCTGCGTTGATTGATGGCTCAACATAGGGATATATATCATTTGGGCAGTATAAATGCCATTTGGACCATGGTTCACTGACTTTTGGGTTTGGAAACCGACTTCCTATGATCGTACATGGCAAACGGACAAACATACTGATTTGGCACATTCAATACTTTCATACATGTATAATTGACAAAAAAGAATTGGACATTTCATTTGCACATTTCTAATGGCATTTGGCAAAAAATATAAATTTGTCACTTTTGACTTCCTATGAAATCATATTCCAAATGCACAAATCATATGCCTTATGCACAAGCAAATATGTCACTTTTGACTTCCTATGAAATCATATTCCAAATGCACAAAACATATGCCTTATGCACAAGCAAAAACAACCCAAAAAATTATGTCAATAAAATATGTCAAAAGCATGTCCATACAGCTCTTATACATGTGTAATTGACATAAAAAAAAATTTAAAATCGAAAAACGGTCCAGAAACCACTTTTTTAGGGTTGAAAAGTTTTCAAAAAATATGTCATTTTTTCCAAATTTGACTCTTGGGACTTGAATTGTGTTACATTTGCAATATGAAAATTCACTGCGGAGAGCTCTAGCTATCTTTTGGATATTTGCTGTAATTTGGCACAAAAAAAAGCATTGGATATGTCATTTTGCAAAAAAAAAGAAAAAAAAATGTCACTTTTTTCCTATGAAATCATATTCGAAATGCACAAATCATATGCCTTGCGCACAAGCAAAAGCAACCCAAAAAACGACATCAATAAAAAACGTCAGAAGCATGTTCATACAGCTCTTATACATGTGTAATTGACATAACAATCGAAAAAAAATCGAAAAACGGTCCAGAAACCACTTTTTTACAAGGTGCTAAGTTTTCAACAAAAAAAATCATTTTATCAAAATCTGAGACTTGGGTAAGAATTGGGTATCATTTGCTGTATGAAAATCCAAGGTGGAGCGCGCTCGCCATCTAAAGGAAATTTGGGGTGTTACAATTGGCAATTGCCATCGGAAAATTGCCATATGATTGGCCCGGAGATGGGCTGCTTTGGGTGGTTTTTGCAATCGTGTGTATGATTCGTGCTATGCCAATATGTTGCCATGTTATTTTGTCCAAATCAGGGGGGTATTCCCTTACAAAAACAAAGGATTTCTGGGTGGATTTTCCTCTGGGTTTTTCGCCTGCCATATCAATTCTGTTATACTCACAGACATTATTTTAACAGTTTAGAAACTTCAAAGTGTTTTCTATCAAATTCTACCAATTATATGCATTTCCTAGCTTCTGGGCCTGAGTAACAGGAAGTTTACTATGGGCAAGTCAGTCAGGCAGAAATTCAGGATACTGCCCCCTAGCCCTGAGAAGTTTTAATACTTTCTCAGAATTAGCCATTCTTTACTATACTGGACAAAAATATATACGCAACTCGCAACAATTGAAAAGTTTTTCCTGAGTTACAGTCAATATAAGCAAAAGTTTAAGTTCATGATATTATTCCTTCAACATGCATCACTGGTTTACATGACTTCTGCTACTCCTGTCTGTAGTTTCAGCTCTTTTTAGTCATGATTGGCAGCCCAGGACAGAATTGGAAAACGTGGAATCGTATCCTCAGTTTGTTTGGCAATGTCTCTTACAGTAGTAGTTCAGCAGAGAATTATTTGCGCAGGGCAATATCATCAGTTTGTTGTCACATTTTGAACTTTCTGCTGTATAGAGCGAGAGAAATGGTAACTCCCACCCTGTGTAAAGTTTCAGATGAATGTCACAGAGGGTAGAGTCAAAATCAAGGCCCCAGTGAGAATTGAACTCACGACCCCTGGTTTACAAGACCAGTGCTCTAACCACTGAGCTATGGAGCCATACACCTCTGTATGAAGAATTGGAACGCTATAAAGAACACACCCATCAGAGAGTAAAAAAAGAGACACACCTAAGTAACCAAACATGCAGGTTACCCAGTCTGGCTCCTGCAGTAAAAGCAGATTCCTTGTCATCCTTTGTTGTACATTTAATGACAAACTCTCCCAGGTCTATGTGACCCTCAGGCAGGACAGTAATACCCTCTTCCGACAACATCCGGTGAAATTGGAGAGCGCCAAATTCAAATGACAAAATCACAATATTAAACATTCATGAACATACAAAGTGTCTTATATCATTTAAAAGCTTAACTTCTTGTTAATCCAACTGCGTTGTCAGATTTCAAAAAGGCTTTACGGCGAAAGCATACCATGTGATTATCTGAGGACAGCTCCCCACATCCAAATCTTTTTTTCAACCAATACATGCTTCACAAAATCACAAATAGCGATTCAATAAATCACTCACCTTTGAAGATCTTCCTCTGCTTGCAATCGCAAGGGTCCCAGCTATGCAACGAATGTTCAGTTTGTTCGATAAAGTCCTTCTTTATGTCCAAAAAAGTCAGTTGAGTTGGCGCCATTGATTTCAGTAATCCACTCCTTCAACATGCATACAAAGGAATCCAAAATGCTACCGGTAAACTTCGTCCAAACAAGTCAAACAATGTTTCTATTCAATCCGCAGGTACCCTAACATGTAAATAAACGATAATATTTCAGCCGGAAAGAACGGTGTTCAATAGGAAAGGAAAATAACAAAGAGCACGCCCTCATTCACGCGCACCAAAAGCCTACTTTCCTGTTGAGCTCCCTTGGAAAAAACGACTATTACTTGTTCGTTTTTCAAGAAACAAGCCTGAAACTCTGTAGAAAAACTAAGACTGTTGACATCTAGTGGAATCCATAGGTACTGCAATCTGGGAGGAATTTTTATATGTAGGCCCATAGACTTGCATTGGAAAGGCCTGTTACTTCCAAAAACAAAGGATTTCTGGGTGGATTTTCCTCTGGGTTTTTCGCCTGCCATATCAATTCTGTTATACTCACAGACATTATTTTAACAGTTTAGAAACTTCAAAGTGTTTTCTATCAAATTCTACCAATTATATGCATTTCCTAGCTTCTGGGCCTGAGTAACAGGAAGTTTACTATGGGCAAGTCAGTCAGGCAGAAATTCAGGATACTGCCCCCTAGCCCTAAGAAGTTTTAATACTTTCTCAGAATTAGCCATTCTTTAGTATACTGGACAAAAATATATACGCAACTCGCAACAATTGAAAAGTTTTTCCTGAGTTACAGTTAATATAAGCAAAAGTTTAAGTTCATGATATTATTCCTTCAACATGCATCACTGGTTTACATGACTTCTGCTACTCCTGTCTGTAGTTTCAGCTCTTTTTAGTCATGATGGGCGGCCCAGGACAGAATTGGAAAACGTGGAATCGTATCCTCAGTTTGTTTGGCAATGTCTCTTACAGTAGTAGTTCAGCAGAGAATTATTTGCGCAGGGCAATATCATCAGTTTGTTGTCACATTTTGAACTTTCTGCTGTATAGAGCGAGAGAAATGGTAACTCCCACCCTGTGTAAAGT